>NC_056716.1:10011398-10081398 GCF_018831695.1 Puntigrus tetrazona
AGCTCATAAGCAAACACGTAGGCATAGAAAATGATTAACTAAAATGGTCAGAATCCAATACTTATATTGACTAAAATGATGGGGCTTTAAATGCATTTTGGTTATTGTAAACAATGTTTTCTTCTGTTTTTGGGGCGTTCTTGAATGCTCTTTAACGCTTTGTCTCCTCAGCTTGAGGCAGTAAATGTGTGTGTAAGAGCAAACACATACTGAACTAATCCAAACTGCTTGGGAATAATAATAATAATAATAATAATGCCTAAACAGAGACTGGTCAAGTATTATTTAAAAAGTTATTAACAATTAATATTAGGCATGACTCTCTGGTGCTTATCCAGATCGGTCTGTTAGTGATTAATCCAAACCCTTCACTTGTTCCACAGGTCAGCTGGTTTTACCATATTCATTTCGATTTTCGTTCATATCATTGATCGTTACATCTGTTCATAACATCATATGTCTGTTTGCTCACCGTCTGTCATGTACACATTTATATATTCTATATTAGAAACAAAGCTGGGCACCAGCTAAAAATCTTTTGAAAACCTAATTCATTTATTTGGTCAAAAATTATACATTTTTCAAGCTTCACTCTAGGGCCTTGTCCACATTAATACAAATAGATTTCAATAGTGTATACAGTATAACTATGGTTATTATGGCCACATATATATATATATATATATATATATATATATATATATATATATATATATATATATATAGAATAGTGTATTTTGTCAGTATCATCTCAGTGAGTTGTTATGATGTTTTGTGAGTTGTTTGGAAACGATATGCCAATTTTGAATATAACTGGATTAATGTGGACATAGCCTGAGAGGAATTCTGTTTAGACAGTTCAGTCTCTGGTTACGAATTTAGAAAACAAGCTAAATCTAGTCTATTAAATAGTATCTGGCAATAATATGTTTCAGAGCTGGTGTCTGAGCTGCTTCGCTGTTCAGCTAGTACATTATATACATCTGTCTGATGTATCTGTATTTTCTGCATTTGTTAATTCTGTTTCTATTTCTCATCATTGTGTCATGTTGTCTATGTGTCGTTTGTGAACATGACAACCTGTACCCCTGCAGAAGGTAAAATTTAGCATATAAATGCTGTCTCTTTAGCTCTCTCTCTTTCTCTAATATCGCTGCTGTCCTGCTATACAAAAATTAAGATTGGATGCATGTTGGATTGAATGTGTGCGCGTGTGAGGATTGTGTGTGTGCGCGTGTCAGCATGTTCAATCTGTTGCTTTCTGCTGTGCAGGACACAATCTCAGCACTGCATTGTCTCTATAGGAAAATAAATCCCGCTTCAGCTCTAGAGCCTCCAAACACCATCCAAACAAACTCAAGCACCTAAACAACATGAAACATCTGTCTGATATCAACTGGACTGTTTGTCCTTTTAGTACTTTTTTATACTCTTAAAGGGACAGTTCACCAATAAATAAATATTCAGTCATTAAGCGATTCAGTCATTACTAAGTGTCTTTCACTCCACTGCAACTTTCAAATAAAAAAAATTATATATATTTTACAATTTAAATAATCAAGTTTCTGTTTTAGTTGGTTGTTTCTGTTAAAACAGGTTGTTATTGTTATATGCGTGTTATTTTACTTCCAGTAGTAAAATTAGAATACTTAATTTCTTCGTTATTATTATTATTTATTTATTTATTTATTTTTATTTTTTTAAATGCTGTTTTTAAAATTAGGTTGTAATCATCTGTTGGAAATTATGCAAATATGAAAATAATGCTGTGGCGTGTTGCATTCAAAAATGCAAAATAAATTTGAGCAGCTGTGCCACACTTCACTCAATATGATGTTTCAATATTTCCTGGTGAAATTTGGGAAACACTGAAAAAAGCAACATTCAAGTTTAGAACAACTCGATGAACAATGAATAAGTTTTCATTTTTTGGTGAACTTTTCTTTTAAAAAATGTAACAACCAAAGACATTGATATGTACTGCACATACACCAAAAAGCTTAACAAAGAGTTGGAGTTTGTTTGTTTGTCGTGTGTAAGGATTTAATGTTAAAATCGCTGGTTCCATAAGGACTCTTATTTTATGCTTAGGCTGCATGCTGCTTAGTACCAGCACTAGCGTCCTCTCAGTGCTCAAACTCTTAGCAATCAATGTAAACGAGACTCAGGGACATTATCTGAGCACATGGCCTTTTCTGTTCATTACTATCCCACTTTATACTGTTCGCTTGTCTTGATGTGCATATTTCTTAATAATGAATTGCTTACTTTGCTTAAATTTTCTGTGTGGTTAAAAGTGGTACTTTGAGTGCAAACACTTAGTTCAGGTAACAAAGGCCAAAAACGCTTTTCTAACGCTTTGGGAATGCTCAAGATGTCTCATGCCTGTACGAAAGCATGAATGCTAACTGTTTAACACAGTTCAGTTGAGAATTCAATTGTAACCTGAATTTTCCCGGAGTGAAATCTTGGCTCAGCTGTATTCAAAGCTATTGTAAAATACTCTATAATCACATACCTGTGACGTCTTTACACCAGTATTATCAGTATATATCAGTTTCTGTGCATTTATTTTATGAAACTTTGCCACGTAAATGTAGTTAACTGCCATTTTCATGTAAAGCCATAGTTTACAGTGTTTTTAGAAAGCTAAAGGTATTAGTTTTGCACGATCTTGTGGGTGTAATGCAGTTATTATAACAGGAATTGGCATTTGCGTAAGAGCAAAAAAGTTCCCACTGTAAACTATGACTTAAATGGGCTTATGGTTTTAACTATGCAATTTATAACTAAACGGTTTATAGAAGAGTATTAAAGGAATAGTTCATCCAAAAATTAAAATTAACCCATAATCTACATAATCATAATCTACATAATCTAAATAAGCACGTATCCGTCTTTAGACTAACCTCAAGCCTCAAGGAGCTTAACACATGTCTTCTGCCCCCTGCTGCCTTTGTAGTGTTCACTCAAAAGATTATAGACGAACAGTGATAGAATACTATACACCGGTCGAAAGCGAGAAAAATGGAAGAGCCAGGATCAATTTTTAAAAAACCGAGACTGTGTTCGTCTCAAAGACGAAAAAAAGTAATATATACCTAGGATGGCTTGGGGGTGAGTAGATTATGGGGTTATTTTCATTCATGGGTGAAGTATTCCTATTTCAGTAGTGAAAACTGCATTTAATTGCGGCTTAAGTAAAATAGCATTGATTGAATTTAATTACGTTTTGAATAAATAAATAATTACAGCTTTTTTGTAAGATCGTTGCTTCAAGTCTAAAAGTACCTCTGGTTGATCATCTGAACACCTGTCATGGCTTGTATGTCAAGTCTGCCTTGGCTGTAATTCTCAGTTTGACCTGCTGGTGGAGCTGTTCCAGGACGAGGAGAAAGCCACAAGTCCGACCGGTGCCGCTCCTGCTACTGGAGGACGCACTCGACTCAGCGTCAAACCAGAGAAGCATAAAGCCGGCCAAGCCAGCAAAGAACACAAGAAGACAGTTGGACTGCAGGTGGCATCATGACTTTTTTCAGTTTTACTAAATATCTTTGTGATTTGTGTATTTGGGTTAAGTAAATTGGTAAGCACCGACACTCGATTGAATGTTTCCATTTCTTTCTCTCTGTAGTTCCGTAACTCCTGCAGCTGCTGATGGAGACCCTGAATGCGACTACACCACACTCACGTTCGCTGCATCAAACCCAACGATTACAAATATGCCTTCACGTCAGTTCTTCTTCTGTTTTTAACTGAACTATCTCGCTTGTTGTAGCCTTTGCGGAATTGATGGCGAGCTATAGGAACAGTATTGTTGATTTTGATTTCTGCCATTACCAGGTTTGACCCCAAGAGGGCAGTGCAGCAACTGCGTGCATGTGGTGTTTTGAAACGATCCGCATCTCTGCAGCCGGTTTCCCATCCAGGTACAGTGAAGATCTTTATATTACCATACTGCACTGCTTTTTGTCAAACACTGCCTGACTGTATATTTGTGTTTTTGTGACTGCTTTTGCTCTTCAGGTGGACGTATCAGGAGTTCTTTAGCAGGTATCGTGTCCTGATGAAACAAAAAGATGTTTTGACAGACAAGAAGATGACCTGTAAGAATGTTCTGGAGAAACTGGTACAGGTACAAGAAGACAATTAAATCTTTGTGCAGAGACTTTGAGCAAAGATCATAATATAATAACCTAAACTACTCAGAAACGTAGCAAGCAGCACAATGCCAGAATTTGGCACTACTCCTATTTTCTGTAGAGACTGAAATTGAATTTTTTCTCAACTTTTTTTTGTCCTCCTAACAGGATCCAGATAAGTACCAGTTTGGCAAGACCAAGATCTTTTCCGCGCCGGCCAGGTTGCGTATCTGGAGAAACTGCGTGCAGATAAGCCGTGCAGCCTGTATCCGCATCCAGAAGACCATCCGCTGCTGGCTGGCGCAAGAAGAAGTACCTGCGCATGAAACATGCTGCCACAACCATCCAGAGATATGTCCGTGGATACCAGGCCCGCTGGTGAGGGGAGGACTAACCCCATAGTGGGTGGGGCATGGTTAAAGATACCAAAATTCAGCATAAGCTTAAAGCGAGCAACAGTATCTGCCCACTTTTTTTTTTATACACTTGGTTCCCGGAGGTTTTTTTATTCTTTTTTTCCCTTCATTTTTCAAATTGAGACGAAAGGTCTCAAGCTTTAAACAAAACAAACAGCAACAAAACTGAATTTGTTAATTATGTAAATAGAAGCAGTATATTATTAGAGGTTTGCAAAATATGCATAACCACAGTTATTGAAGTATTATCTTTCATTTGGCGCGATTTGCTCATGCGTCTCTCTAAATGGTGGAATTGTGGGTAATGTAGTTTTTCACCAAGACATGATTCTTCAAAAAAAAAAACACGGTTAAAATAATGTGAAGTGATGGCTCTAAAAAAAGCATATACTATCGGTTAACGACCTTGGAGTATATGCTCCTTTTCAGTGCAGTTTGTTGTTAAAAATCTGTTTCCCTGCTGAGAAAATGAAAGATGATTTCCAGAACCTTATTATAGCCCTGTTTTGAGGAGGTGCACTAGTAGTAACCTCCGAGTTGTTCTTTCTTCCCCACAGTCTTGCGAAATTCCTGCGTCGCACGCGTGCTGCGATCATCATTCAGAAGTACCAGCGCATGTATATCCAGAAAACGTGTTACAAACGCAAGCAGGCTGCCGCTCTGGCCATGCAGTGCATCCTCAGGGCATACATGGCCAGACAGCTGTACAAAGCGGTGAGGAGGAAACCAGACATGCTAATACAATCTTCTCACATTTCTAAATATATTTGCAGTAGTTACAAACACACACGACTCACAAACACTACTCCACTGGTCTCATTACCGCATTTTTACATGCACTTTTTTTTGCATTGCAGTTTTTGCGTTTAAACGAACACTGACACGGGTTACATATTAATTACATCGGGGTAAAATATGATGCTGGCAGGGTGGTTTATAATTAACACATTGGAAACAAGTGAATTATTTCAGGCATGAGACACATGACCAGTGAAAGCTGCGAACTGCGCCCCTAGAGAACTGAATAGTGTTAAAGGTGCAGTCGGAGGGGTTTAGACACAGAGTGCTTCTAAGTGACTGATTCTTTTACACTAACATTTAACATTTGAGGTCAGGAAGTATTTTAAAAAAAGTTTCATTTAACAAGGATGCATTCAGTTATTTAACGATAGAGACTTTCACATTGTTGTAAAATATTTACATAACTTAAACATATTACTAAGATAAAAATAAGTATGATGTACTTACTGTGTGTTTATGCTGTAGTTTTCTTTTGGTTAGAGACAGGTTTTGTGGTATGGGTGGGTTAAGGTGCAAGGGATGGGTCAACAGTAATTATAAACGTATTTACAGAAATGAATTACAAATGCATTGTACCAAATTATTAATTTAAATGTAAGTATGTTAATGCCAACCTATACAAAGTGGACTCCAAAATTTTTGATCTAGAATTTTCATTTTCAGAGTACTATGACAAAAAACCACCAAGTGGACTTTAGATTTTTTTCTGCTCCATCCCAGTATTATGCTAGCTTTCTAGTCACCGGTTAGAGTCCCTGGAAGAGGATGAAGTAACAGTGTTGTGATGAACTTGTGTCTCCTTCCCTGTTTTTTCGGTTATGTGATCTCACAGGGAGCAGGTTGTTCTAGTGTAGGGACTGTCCCACTGACGGACCACAGCAGCTGCGGCTGCATTATTACTATTACTGTCTCTCTCCTCTCTTTTCCTGCCGTCAGAGCTCTGTTGATCAGCAGTGGATTATCGAGACAGGATGTGTAATATCTGCAAATTAAAAAGGCAGAAGGTGTGAGAGAAAAAATCTTTTTAAGAATACTCACTGGACAGATCTCTACTTCGCATTGCATTCTTCTTTGCTCTTGTGTGTATTCATGTTTTTCCCCCTTGTTTATCGCGCATTTTTGTGTGTTCCTTTAGCTTCTGCGCGAGCATAAGGCCATCATCATTCAGAAGATGGTCCGAGGCTGGTTGACGCGGCAGTGGTACAAGCGGAGCCTCAAAGCCATCGTTTACCTTCAGTGCTGCATTCGCCGGATGCGAGCCAAGAGAGAACTCAAGAAACTCAAAATTGAAGCACGTTCGGTGGAACACTTTAAGAAACTCAACATCGGCATGGAGAACAAGATCATGCAACTGCAGCGCAGGATAGACGACCAGGTACCACACTTTACATTAAGATGCTGTGGCTTGTTGCGCCTTATTAAAAGGTTTAGTCAGTATGAAGTCATCATAGTCATTCCTGGTCTTCTTGTGCACACATATGCACATTATTCTTACAAAAAATTGCATTTATTATCATGGTAATAAAATGCCTAGGTCACAAATTCTCTTTCTGGTTGATTATATCTTACCTTTCAGTTCCCTTTCATCCAGCCAGCTGTCATGTAGATATCTGCCATACACAGTCAAAACCCAGCCTTGATTTTTCATTGAATTATTTAGTTGAAAAGACATCAGGTTATGGAAGAGAAACAGGTTGCAGTTAACAGAATGTTAACTTGATTCTTGTTGTTCTAGTGCTTTTAGAATAAGTCAGAATCTCTTAGCAGGACATGATCACATCATCTTGATCTGGGCTTCCCCGTGCAGAGTCTTTGTGTATATTTGTAGCTGTTGATATAATACATGACTCTAAAAGTGTATTGCAGTGGGGTTAAAAGTCATTGAAAAATAATTTTATGATCAGTCAATCAAAGTGCAGAAGGTTTTGATCATGTTGATCTTTGTAACTGATGCATCGAATGCAGTATGTTACCCTAGACTTTGTAGAGTTAAATAGAATTAATTGATGTTCTGTTTTGACTCTAGAACAAGGAGAACCGTGTTCTCAGCGAGCGTTTGAACAGTCTAGAGGTCAGCCACGCTGCGGAGTCCGAGCGTCTGCGCGTGGAATTGACGCGTCTGCGAGGGCAGAGGAGGACGCCAAAAACAACGCCAACAAAGTTACATCTCTTCTGGAGGAGCTGGAGCGACTGCGCAAAGACCTGCAGAACACACAGAAGGAGAAGAAAGCCATCGAGGACTGGGCGCAAACCTACCAGGACGAGATGGAAAAGGTGCTGTTTGTTAGATATATATAGTTGTGTTGGGATGTGATGTGCCTGCACAAACTTACACGTATCGTTACACTCCTAGTCTTCACTGGTGCGGACATCACAAAGCATTTTACAAAAACCTGAGGATGATTCACATTTGAACAATCTTTCAAAATGAACAGATTGGCTGATTCACTGAGCCATCACCCAGTTGTGTCCAGGATTCGTTTGGACAGGAACTGATTCACCGATACATTTCAGTCGTCTCTCATTGGTTTTCGTTTAAAGAGGGTTCATTTAAATGGTTAATTTTAGTGAACTGTCTAATAGAACTGATTCATTACTTAATATTTAATATGTCAGTTTATTTGAATGGCTCATATCAACTGAATTTAAAAAATTAATCATTTTCCACACCACGTTCATGGTTCAAATGTCCCAAAGTTCTCCCGTACTAAGCTTTAACGCGATAATTTCTAAGAATATGTTTAAAATGTCGTAATAAATTATTAATGTATGAATTTCACTCATAGATGGTGTGTGTTTGAAATGTGTTTTGACAAAACCTCACTAATCTTGTGGCTTAAATTAGCAAATTCCAGTTAAAAAGTAAAGATATACCCATAGGTTACCTTTAGTCCCCTGCTTTTAGACAGTCCTCCTAGATTGTAAAACTCTCTAAAGACACAGATATATACTCTGTGTCTCCATATTCAGGGTTTAGAGAGACCTGCACACTTCTTTAACCTTGGGAAGAGACGAGATCTGTTCATTGACACAGGTGAGAGAGATAGAGACTAGAGCTCAGCACAAATGATAGAAGTAGTTGTAGTTTTAGGGGGATAGAAGACTAGAACGATTCACGAAGCCACAATAAACATAGTATTGGATGTGTGCGGAGAAAATGAAGCAGTTAAATCAATGTTCCTGGACCGAAACAAGCATCTGTGACTTGACCAGTAATTTTTAATTTTTTTATTTTTTTTACATAACCATTAAAGATTAAGATGTCATGCTGATTATGTTTGTGAAATGTTCATAACAGATGATCTCAGAGCTAAAGGAGCAAAACCACCTGCTGAAGAACGAGAAGAACGACCTGAACCGACTGATCCAAGAACAGAGCCAGCAGTGGACAGGTAAAGCAAAACCATACAAAAACTTTCATTCTATTAGGCTTAGAGGTGGTTTTTTTACCTTTCCATGTAAAATTATATATCCATGTCATGTTTACAACACACTGTTTTTGAATAAAATAACGCAAAATGAAATTTTTGATATTTTGGGAGGCTATTTAATTATGTTAATTATCACTGATATGCACCAGTGTAGCAATAAACAACAAATGCAATATAAACTCAAAGTATGAATACTAAAACATGTTTAAGCATATAAAATGATACTTGAAAACAAGTATACATTTTTGTTATAATGTCTGATACAATACTATGTCTCATCATACTCGTTTTTTGGAAAATTAATAATTATGTTAATAATATTTAAACAGGAGAGAGGAATATATTGTGAATAACCGCCCAGTCTGATACTGTTTCTAGATCTGCTCATATCTTAAACAGAAAAACCTTTATAAACATTGCCTGTAATTTTTTGCTTATGCGTACAATGTCAACATTATGAGTCAGATGATTGAGTAATTCAATATTTGTTGACTGTTCTGAGAGATTGTGTGTCAACGGTGTACATATAATATGTATGCGTATGCTTTGCAGAAAAAATGCAGAGGGCTCTGAAAGAAGAAACCCAACAGTTAGAAAACGATTTAAACGAGGAACGGTCTCGCTACCAGAACCTTCTTACCGAGCACCTCCGACTAGAGGAGAAATACGACGATCTGAAGGAGGAGATCACACTTGCTGTAGTAAGTACACGCTTGCAAATCTTCGGTGGGTTGTCTGAATGACCGCTCAACTAGTAAGGAAGACCTCGATATAGAGTCAGATATACGCTCGTTTCAGTTTTCTAATACTTTGGGTTTTTTTTTTCTAGAATGTTCCAAAACCTGGTCACAGGCGCACAGACTCCACACACAGCAGCAACGAATCAGAATGTACCTACAATTCAGAGTTTGCCGAGTCCGAGGAAGGGACACGCGGAGGGGAGGTGAGAGCAGAATGTGGAATATCATTAAGATACCGATATCTATGTTTATGAGTTTTGTTTATTTCAAAGGTCGCGCAGATTAAAGTAACATAACGGCATATATTGTGTGTGTGTGATTATGGAATGTGTTTTCTTCTCCCTTCAGGACGTTTCCAAGGGGATACTGGATATGTCCTTGTTCCTAAAGCTGCAGAAGAGAGTATCCGAGCTAGAGCAAGAAAAACAGTTACTGCAGAACGAACTCGATCGGAGAGAAGAGCAGTTTCAGCGGGCTAGAGCTAGGGTACACACACACACACACACACATATTTACTTGACATGCACATTTACATTTACAGTAACCCAAATACAAATAAAATAAAGGCATACTAAAAGAGATTTTGTCACATTAACTTAAATTCTAGACACAATTGTATTTACATTTTTAAATGTGAAAAGAAGCAACGATTGCTAGAAATTTACCAAAAAAAAAACGTGTATATATATATATATATATATATATATATATATATATATATATATATATATTAGTTTTTCTTTACATAATATATTTGTGTATACTGTGTATATTTATTATGTTTACAAACATTAGAGATACAAACACATGCATATAATGTTATGTTTATGTATTAAATATATATTTATATATAATATCAAATGTAAAAAAAAATCTATATATAAATGCATTTGCAAGTAAATAATTGTGGTTGTGTTTCAGTATATACATAATAAATAAGCACAGTACAAACTATATACAGTTACATATATAATGTACAGTACATATATAATGTATTGGAAAACCTTTATTTTATTATGTGATTAATCACGATTAATCACATATTAAAAGAAAAAAACCCACACACATATATACTGTTACTGATAATGTGTTTTTATTTGGCCAGGATGATGAGGAACATAAGAAAGCTCGAAGTGCTGAGCTGGAATATGAATCTCTCAAGGTAAACACATACATTGCTTTCTTTTAAATTTTTTCTGCATTGTGGCAATCCGTTTCAGTTTGCAGTCTTTACAATTAACTGAGTTATTTAATAAAGCAGTGGTCGCTTTTTGGCTTGCAATAACCTTCCTGAAACTCCGTGCACTCTTTTCAAGCACACAGGTTCATCTCTGTCTCTCTCTTTTATTCAGCGTCAGGAGTTGGAGTCGGAGAACAAGAAGCTCAAACATCATTTGAATGAGATGCGTCAGTCTCTGAGAGGCAGCGCTGAGGCCGGTTCCGCCGCTCCGGGTTCTCCTGCGTACACGGTTCTCCTGGATCAGCTGAACTCCTCCAACGAGGAGCTGGAAGTGCGGAAGGAGGAGGTGCTCATCCTGCGCTCTCAGCTCGTCAGTCAGAAAGAGGCCATGCAGCACAAGGTCAGAAACCAAACCTTTCATTCTTACATAAAATACATCAGGATTTCCAGATGCTTCTAAACCTCCATTTTAGTGCATAATGCAGTATCTGTTACTAACATTATTCTCTTCATAAGTCTCGTTAACATCTGTAACTTCATTTCTCCTTTTGTCCTATGTTGCACTCATAACAGGATGAGAAGGTATGTTGGTCAGACAACATAATCGTTTCACTTCACCTTTGTTCTGGCTTGTAAAATACTATTTTTTTTATTTTAATGTTGCTCTGCCTTGAGAAAGTTACTTTGAACTGACATGCTGTACTAGAACCAGCTCTTGTGACTTGTCTAATGCTTAAATGTCTAATTAAAGTGAGTGGATGCAGTGATATATTGCTTTGTGAATGTAAATTTTCCGTGTGTGTTTAGGAGACCATGACTGAGCCTTTGCCGTATATTGAGGACGTGCAGAAGCTGACTGATGCCAAGGAGATCTCCCAGGCATACATGGGTCTTAAAGACACCAACAGGTGCATTACTTTAGTCTTTGCATTTCTTTCACTGTCAGTCAATCACATCCCGAATCACAAAACATGAAAACCATTGCTGAATCTACCGAATGTATCCATCACCTAGGATCAGATCATTCTGTATATGTTGTGTGATGTCCTCTGTCCCCCCCACTTTATGTTTCACAACTGAGGTTCTCAGACTTGCGTCCCCCAGAGAGCTTCTTATGCATTTATTCGCTAAATATTTATTGTTGTTAGAAATCCAATCTTAAAATGTTTTATACACTACCTTTTTTTTTTTAGAAGTTTGGGGTCAGTAAGATTTTGAAAAAAGTCTTATGATCAAAGTGGTTGCGTTTGTTTGAGTTATATTGGGAATGATTGTAACAATTTTTTTGATTAAATCCTTGAACACAGTGTTATTCAGAATCTACTCACTGCTCAAAACAAATCCTGTCATTATGACATAATTGTAAGATACTACATAAGAGATTCATCGTGCATATGTAGGGAGCTTTATGAATTATAATGGAACTTTGTGAGAACACAAAGAACTAAAGAGAGTGACAGCTTTAAATGATTATTAAGGGAGTTTACAAATGTGATTAATACATTTGTTTTAATACACCAGTTTATTAAACAAGAAATTAATTTTAAGTGACTTTAAATACAACACTATTGCCTGGTTTTGCTTTATTATGTCAGTAAAAATTGTTGTAGGCAAAGCAGCTGGGCATCTCCATTTAAATACAGTGTTGTTTAATTTATGAATGTATGTTAATTTTTAAACAAATCTGATTCAATTACCCATTCATTAAGACTGTGCTCACTTGCTTCATTCCTTCATGAATCAGCTGTTCAAACGAATCAGTTGAATGAACGATTCAGTGATAAATTCAATGACTTGCCGCCACCTGTTGGTAGTTTTAAATTACATTTTTAAAGTATTTTTTACGTTATTTAAATCATTCTTTTTTATGTTTACTTTAACCTCATTGAACCTTACTGACCCTAAACCTTTGAATGCTATAGAATATTACATTACTGTTTAATAATGGTATAATAATTGAAAAGTGAAAGAACTTCAGTAACACATAGGGAACACTATTATTTACTATTCATTATAAAGTAAACTCCTTATTGAATGCAAGTAAGTGTAGTAATTCCGTTTAGGAAATGGGTTGTGATAAAGGATATCAAATATGTCGGTTTGAGAACCTCTGTCCTGCAATGGATCTTTGTTTTTATTATTTGCTGCTGGTGTCACATCTCCAACCAAGGAAATGATGACTTATCACTCTCACAATCCTTTCCAAAGCCTGTGTGTTTATCCTACCTTACCTACCTGTTTGGATCAGCCCTCTGTCTGTCCGTGTCTGTCTGTCTGTCTGTCTTTCTGTTGATGGCTCATCTCTGTCCTGCGCAGATCACCCAGGTTTACGCGCAGACCGACTGAAGTGAACGAGCTTGTGAGCAGGTTGAGGTAACAGATGGACGGGCATGATGGGCCTCTCTCACTGCATGTGTGTTCAGCTCAGAGCAGAGCAGCAAATCAGCCTCATTCCAGAGCCCATACATAGACAAGAAAACCAGGCATTAAAGTGCCCTTATTATGGATTTTTGAAAATGACCTGTCATGCGGTGTGTAACACAGCTCAAAGTGAATGAAAACATCCTGCAAAGTTTTAAATCTGAAAGAGCACAGTGTGTGTCGCCTCTGAATCGTGGAAATGAGTCGTTTTGAATATGACATCAACATGAGACATTAGCATATTGCCCGCCTACTTGTTGATCTGAATGGAAAAGAAATTCATTATTTGCCACTTTTACAGCAGTAAAATAATGATTTCCACAATAACGCTTTACATAAAGCAGCATTGCTATCACAAACCATGAAATGAAAATGAAATAGACTTCAGACTAATCTATTTGCAGATTAATGACACGCAAAGAATTAATTGAGCTAACGTTTGGGCGTAATTGAACAAATGATGTAAAAATAAATGCATAGTACAAGAGAATTAGTGTTTTTTGACCTTGCATGCATGTCAACCTGTTGTTGGGGACTCCCAAAACCAAAACATGAACCTTTCATTCACCCATAATATGGGCACTTTAACTCACATAGCCAGATCTTTGGCTTTCAGCATGAAGTCTAGTCCACTTTGCAGGTTATTATTGCCAGGCGTCACACTCTTAGTCAGGAAGACATTTTAGAGGAAAGTCTATTAGAATTTGATTATAGCATAGCAATATAACAGTGCAGCAACTTTTGCAAACAGTTCTATAGAACAAACCCGCAAAATTGTATTTATATACTTAAATTACAGTTTTACATGCTTTATGTATCAGATTGTCAGTACTATAGTGGTCTGTGGGCAAGTGTCTGAGGCTGAGATTATGCCATGTTGCCTTCTAAAAAATTTGAGCAAGAGTAATGAGAGTTTAGATGCAGAACAACAAATGTAGCGTATTAGATTACTTCGGGTGATGGCTTTGCAGTTTTTAACAGGCTGCGACAACAACGCTTGGTCATGTGACTCAGTGTGATTGATGAATGAACCTACACGTGGCTTTTGGCTGACCGCTTTAGATGCCGTTTAATATTTATAATTCAGTGACTGTAGCTACAGTAATTTAAAGCAAATGTCAAACTAAACTGAATTTTTTTTTTTTTTTTTTTTACATTTTTCAGTGATTGCTACATTTGCATGTGTTATTATAATCTTTGTCACAATTATTTTATCTTCATTATTTGGTTTGCATTCCATCTTTCTGCTGTTTTACGTGATACTTCAGTTACTTCAATTAATAATTTTTTTCATAAATACTCATCTTTTTCCGTCATTCCCATCACAGACAACTTCCTTTCATCCACTGGAACACAATGAAGATGTTTTAAAGCAGTAGTTCTCAAACTGTTATATATTGATAGTATATAATAGTGAAGAGTAACTATACAGATATATTTATTAAAAAACAAATATTTGTAATGCTTTTTAAGCTGTGCATGCAGAAATTTTTCATATAGTATATCCAAACATACAATAATAGCATGGCAAATAATAATTGGATCTGGCTAGATGAAATTTTCAATTCATAAAAGTGTTTAATGATACATATAAGGTATAAACTTTTGTTATAGCCATAAAATAGTTCTATGTAATGAACAGAATCTTTTAAGTGAAGCTGCAAAAAGTCCTGCTCTCATCAAAGTTTGTCACTTTTTGTTTTCATTTCTGTTTTTCATTCTTACCATTTCTTTTTTTGTTCCACCCCATCAGATCCCCATTCCCTGACTACCATAAGCTGAATGAGGATGGAGAACTGTGGCTGGTTTATGAAGGGTTAAAGGAAACTAACAGGTTAAATAACAGAGAGACGAGAGCGTGTGATAGTTATCTAAACACTAGTGCCTGCAAAATGCTCTCCTTAACCTATGGGTAGTGCTTCATGGTCTCAAAACCTGCAAGAAAGAACTCTTTGCATAGTGTTAATACTGGACTAACCAAAATGAAACTTATTTTAAAACGGCATGTAGTCACGACTTTCATAAAGGAGGGTGAATTCTGCCGCAACGCAAGAAACGATGGGCGGGTTTCTCAGCCTTAGTTGGGAATGGTTCACTCAAAATAAAAAGCTGGCCATTATTTATGTCTAACATCTTATTCTGAATTTCAAGAATGCTGTTCTTCCACACCATTGTAACAAAAATCACCTTATCAAGACATACAAAGCTAGTCTGTACAACAATGCCATATTCCAAATCGTCTGAAGTCATTCAATAGTTATGTGTGAGAACCGGGTGGAAATAGCTATTCATGGAAAACAATATTTATTAATTTATAAATGTATTTACAAATTACTTGTCATTACTTATTTTAATTTAACTTGATATACTAAAATAATTAAAACTTATGTAGTAAAAAAATAAATAAAAAATAAAATAAATATATATATATATATATATATATATATATATATATATATATATATATATATATATATATATATATATATATATAATATCAACAACAAAATCTCAATTAGTCTGTATATGACTTCAGAGGACCTGGAATATAGCACACAGATTGTATGTTTTTGTTTTATTCTGTGCTATCATTGGGTGAAAATGTAGCATAGCAGCTGCAAAAATCTTTTGAAATTTGAATTTTGAATAATTAGGTTTAAAATGATTGTTAATAAATAATGACAGCATTTTCATCGTCGGATGAACTGTTCCTTTTAACGCTTCACAACAGAAAACTCAAAACAGATTCGAAAGCTCTACTAACGAAGAACCGTGTTTCTGGTTGTTTGCTGTGTCTGTCTGTGTAGGTTGTTGGAGTCCCAGTTGCAGGCTCAGCGGCGGTCTCATGAGAACGAGGTGGAGGTTTTGCGTGGAGAACTGCAGAGCGTTAAAGAGGAGAACAACCGTCAGCAGCAGCTGTTAGCTCAGAACCTGCAGCTTCCTCCAGAGGCCCGGATCGAGGCCAGTCTACAGCACGAGATCACTCGCCTCACCAACGAGAACCTGGTCAGTACAAGCATTTTCTTCAACCTACATCCTTTCCTTTTCAGTGATTATTAGAGTGGTGTTATTGCCTATTTTTAATTATTAACTTATTAGTTATACATGCAACCTTGCTCTTGGTCCTAAATGTGGGCAAAAAGGTTCCTTACAAAAAAAGAGTTTCATGAATGTTGGCCCTCAGCAAAAACTTGAACTTGATCTTGAAGTTGGCTCTGAAACCGGTTTGTTTTCTTGATTCCTGGTGACGGTTTAAGACCCCGTGACATGATAAATGCAGTATTGTGACCTTCAGTCCTTCTATGTTAGATTTATGTGTTGACAAAACTAACCTTTAGTAGATATTCAGAAAATTGAAGATAAATTATTTTGAGACATTGTCATTGTGACTTAATAAGAAGAACATTACCATCTGTTGCTAATATAGATACTGTTATAGGCTATTTATATTTCTTGGTGTTGACAGGCTTTAGGGATAGAATAATCTGTAATTCTTTTGTCCGATTGTGACTAATGCCATCCCTGCTCATTTTATGATGGAACG
Organism: Puntigrus tetrazona; assembly: GCF_018831695.1. Classification (NCBI taxonomy): domain Eukaryota; kingdom Metazoa; phylum Chordata; class Actinopteri; order Cypriniformes; family Cyprinidae; genus Puntigrus; species Puntigrus tetrazona. The sequence continues at coordinate 10,028,074 of NC_056716.1, forward strand.
TGCTGCAATAGAGCAGCTGGATGGTTGCATTATTTTATCAGAGTTCAGATTTATTGATTTTTAGTTAGCGTAGTTTTTCCACTGTGGCTGACAAATTTGTGGGAGAAAAAGTTATTATAAATGAGACAATAATCCAAGCTGCTGAAAAAATGCAGACATTGGTTGAATATACAATACCCTTCACCCCATAACATTTGCCACCAAATAACAAGTAGCTTCTCATGGATGACACGTATCGTAGATCGCAGTGTTTTGGGGGTTTTTTGGCAAACACTTATATAAATCACACTCTAGTGCACCAGTTTGGAGTAGACATCACATCTTACGTCACTTGCAGCTGCACACGCGCGTTGTGTTGGAAGAAATACACTGTCTAACAAATCTATGGAACAAGAGAAAAATATATCAGAAACAGAAAGCAAATTATTTTTACAGAATGCTGTCACCAAAGACTTTTAAGCTAAACGCAGTAGCTGAAACAGACATACTATGGATGAAAGCTCCATGATTACTCTATGATTGATTTAAACAATACATCTACATAATATCCATGTATGCAAGCCATAACCCTACAGATACAAACTGAAATACTATTTAAACCTGTTACTATTCAAATTTTACATAACATTTGACTTTTTGTTTCGCAAATGCTAGCTTATATCTCTTACTTTGGACTTTATAATTCAATTTAACTTAACAATAGCGTGTTTGTCCAAAATAGTCTAGATGTTAACGTATATTTCGAGAATTGTGAGATATATTCTCGAACAGCGAATGTAAAATCTACATTTTTACTTAAAAACTAATCTATGTATTTGATGGACGATATAGACTGCTGCTTAAAAAATATTGTTTTCTGCCACCACAAAAAAGGTCTTTATTGTTTGCAAACGCTAAATTTGTCTTAGATGTAATATAATAAAATTATATATATTGGGATATAGATATATATATATTTTTTTTTTTTTCACTGGGAGTCTATATGAGCAGTGGTATTTTCATTTTGAAAGTTGTTTCAGAAATCCTGCTGCTCACCTTTTTGTGTGATTTTAAATAAACTCGCTCATGAAAGCGTGGAGTGTGATTTCGGTGCACCGGGTGTTTGAGGGCTCATCTGATTTGGAGGTGTTTCATTCACAGGAGCTTCACGCTGATGATCCAAAGGAGTATAAAGCCTACAGAATCAGCATGTTACGCAGGATGGTTGTATGTAGGATCGTGTGTGTGTGAAAGCGTGTGTGTGTGTGTGTGTGTGTGCATGTATCAGAAAACTAACTGGCACTAGTGTGTGTTGCACAGAATCTGAGCTGCGTTGAACTCTAACCGCGTGTTTAACCCACAGCAGTGTGAATCAGCACACTTTTTAATACGTTTCTCTCTCAGTAACCGGGTGAATCTCACAAAAAACTGTGGCCCTTACCAAAAAAATGAGGTTCTTTGCGAGATTCCCCCGCCTTTGTTACTATTTCTCTATTTTTCTCTCTGTTTAATGAGTTGCATGGACAGATGAAAGACAGAGCTGATATCTTCAGATTGCTGCAGAGCTTAAAGACGCTCGGTTGACCTGCTTTTTCCCGATTCTCTAAAATAACCGTTTGTTTAAATGTTTTTCACCCTTCTGCCAAAAAGACCCATTTGCCACAGTGTTGATTGCCTGATAATGATGTCTGTCTTTGTGGTGACAGGATCTCATGGAGCAGCTGGAGAAACAGGACAAGACCGTCCATAAACTGAAGAAACAGCTCAAAGTCTTTGCAAAGAAAATCAATGACCTGGAAGGTGTGTGTGTTTATAGGTTCTTTTCAGAAATCACTTGTTTTATCCGTGAAACAGCTGAAATGCACATCCTTAACATGCTTCTATGTTTGTCTGTGTATTGCAGGCGGCCAGATCGACGTGTCTCCGGGACAGACGGCCGATGAGCCCGTTCATCCGGTCAACATTCCACGCAGGGAGAAAGATTTCCAGGGAATGCTGGAATACAAGAAAGAGGATGAACTCAAACTGGTTAAAAACCTCATACTTGGTAAGACACTTAGGCCTATAACTATAAAACAAACTCATCTGTTAAATGATGAACTCAATTCCTGGATCGGTTCTAATAAGAACTTACAAAAAAAAGAGGCTGTGGCTAGGGGTGTACCGTATTATGACGTCCAGTATAATATCGCAATATCAGTAATATAGCAGCTTGATGACGTAATGTTATTTCTAGGGATGCACCAAATTTTGGGCAGAATACGGCAAAAGATCAAATGAATTTGACTTAACTCTGACTTAATGCAATAAGTGCATTAAATAATTATTAATTAATGTTAATATTGTAATATTTTACAAATATTATTTGTAAAAAATAATGATAATAATTAAAACAATATAAATACGTTCACACGTAGTGTTCTAATTGGGATCTGTAATATTTTCTGATCTTTTAAAAAGAATTCTCCTGCGTTTATTTGCAAGGCCTCAACAGTGGCCACTTAATATTATTTTGCTAATTATCAATTTTAAGTTAAATTGTGGTTTGTTGGTATAATGTCTGCTATCATTTGAAAAATGTTGAGGTTAAATAAGTATTTTTAAATGGTGTTGTATTAAAAATAATTGATTTAATGTGCAAAGTATCCAGTTACTTTTTAAAGGAACTTTCCCAACAATAATCACCACTTAGGAAGTCTAGCCCTTCATTGTTTTTGCACTAATAAATGCTACTATTTGTTTAATTATTTAATTAATTAATTTATCTTTATCGCAGATACTTTTTAAAATTTCACTATATAATTTTTAGGCTAACCCCTAACTGTGACTTTGGTTTGTGTTCATGTGCTTTTTTTTTTTTTTTTTTAGAATTAAAGCCTCGCGGCGTGTGCGTGAATCTGATACCAGGTCTGCGGCATACATCCTCTTCATGTGTCTCCGTCATGCCGACTACATTAACGATGACCAAAAAGTCCGATCTCTACTCACCTCCGTCATCAACAGCATCAAGAAGATCCTCAAGGTCTCAGTTCACTCTCACAAACCGTTTACATTTAAAAGTGACGACTTAACACGGCTTCTTATTATATTCTTAAAAATGCAAATATCTTTTTCGTTGCTGTTTTGTTTTTTTTCTACAGAAAAGAGGCGATGACTTTGAGACCGTTTCCTTCTGGTTGTCCAATACATGTCGTTTCCTGCACTGCCTAAAACAGTACAGTGGCGACGAGGTGAGAGATCACACTTTAGACACCCGTCTTTCTCATTCTGCCCGTGTATGTACCCTGCAAAGGCTCTAGAAGCTGGACTATAAGGCTGAACCATAAAGGCGGAGTTAGTTGATATTTCAGGCAAAAAAAAAGACTTTTGTCAAAAATCATAGATATATGATAATCTATGCACAACTCACAGAGACTTATTTACTGAATAACTTAAAGATTTAATGAGGATGAGTTATGCACACGAACATGAAAGAGTGAAGAATGTTGTTTGAAAGTTGTTGTGAAGAATGCATATATAACCTCTTAGGCGTTTTATTGATTTTTATGCATTGATTTTTGTCACAACAGTTGTATGTCTATATTTGTCAAACCTTAATATCATTCATATTATATTTTTATCTCCTGGAGTATTTTATGAGTTTGGAAATTTGGCTCAATTGATGCCAGACAGTATAAAAAGCAGAATATAGTACTCTACTGTAACTAAATATAGTATAGTAGTAGTAGTATAATCAACTGAAACTACATTTAAACTAAGAAAAATAAATAAAAATAATTCAGATGACTAATAAAACTAACTTTGCACACTGAGGGCCCCTTTAACCCAATTTGAATATGAGAGAAATTTGCATGGGGAACATTTTAGCTATTTTTAACAAAAGCCAGCTTAAGTGACCTTCAATGAAGAGGTTTGTATTATTTGATAGCAGTTATATTCACACACAAAAAACCCCAATTTGTAGCCATGAATAGAATAATTTTATATTCACAAAGATTGTCAAACTAATGAAATAGTTCATTAAATAATTAAAAAGAACGCAATTTTAAGCATACGATTGCTTCTCTTGACAGGGCGTTTTGTTTAATCTAAAACATTTGGAAATGTCAGGGAAAAGTCCTTGAAAATTCTTCACAGTGTTTGTGGCCAGAGTTTCTCTCCGTCCCCAGCGTTTTTCAACCAGAATCAACACTTTGTCCTCCTTCTCTCTCCAGCAATTCATGAAGCATAACACTCCTAAACAGAACGATCACTGTCTATCCAACTTTGATCTGGCCGAGTACCGGCAGGTTCTCAGTGACCTGGCCATTCAGATCTACCAGCAGCTCATCAAGTGTATGGAGAACATCCTGCAGCCCATGATCGGTGAGCACGTGACCTCTGCGTGCCTTTCCATCCATCTCTTTCTCTCTTCCTGTGTATTTGTCCCTTAACTGTTGCTCTCGGCAGTTTCTGGCATGCTGGAACATGAAACCATCCAGGGCGTGTCCGGGGTGAAGCCCACGGGTCTCCGTAAGAGGACGTCCAGTATCGCTGATGAGGGGACGTACACGTTGGACTCCATCATCCGGCAGCTCAACACCTTCCACTCCATCATGTGTCAGCACGGAACCGATCCGGAGCTCATCAAACAGGTGGTCAAGCAGCAGTTCTACATCATCGGCGCCGTCACCCTCAACAACCTGCTGCTGCGTAAAGACATGTGCTCCTGGAGCAAGGGCATGCAGATCAGGTGTGTGCAGATAAAGCGGTGCAAAACGTATGCAGACCAGATAAATGCAGTTGTAACCAAATAGCATGCATTGTAACTTTAGCATGCTGATTCCTAAAAATTGTGTAAAACCAGACTATAGCTATATTTCCATCCAAATATTTTAACTTATGCTCGAAACTGGAATATCACATATGGGGTTGTTCAAATGTGGCGTCGTTTGCACGCTGAAGTTATTTCACGCGCTCCTTTTTCTAGACGTGTCTGCGCCGCATTGATATAAAAACATTTCAACTTTTCAGAACACCACAAGCACACCGCGGGTCATGTGACAAGAATCAACCAATCAGCCTAATCCTTTTCCCTCAACAGCATTGAAAGCTCAGCCAAAAAAAAGCAATAGTTAGTCAAAGCTGTACACGGATAGCCATTTTAAAGTGAATTGCTGCTGCAAGCCATTTTTAGTGCTGGAAATTAATTTATCCTTCACAGAAAGCGCAGATCATGGTTGCCTGAAGATCCAAACAAGATGTAGTAAAAAAAAACAAAAAAACATTGTCATCATAGGAATAAATCGCGTATTAAAATATTTTAAAATACAAAACAGTTCATTTAAATTGTAATTATATTTCATAGTACTACTGTTTTAATGTCTTTCCTTTCACCTTTGGGGGCATAAGAAACTACTTTCAAAACTAAAATATCTTGCCGACCCCAAACTTTTGGTAGATTACATTGTAGGTGCAGTTAGATCAGGATTCAGTTGTCGGCCATATTTTAGTTTATTTCCAGTCATCTCCCATAACAAGTGTTTATGTGTGTGTGTTCAGGTATAACGTGAGTCAGCTGGAGGAGTGGCTGAGAGATAAGAACCTCATGACATGCGGCGCTAAAGAGACGCTGGAGCCGTTGATTCAGGCCGCACAACTACTGCAGGTCAAGAAGAAGACGGATGAGGATGCTGAGGCCATATGCTCCATGTGCAACAGCCTCTCTACAGCACAGGTAACACACCCCCAATTGCGTTCATTTCAAAAACACATTTATGGAAGGTTTCACAACATGCAAAACATTTTAATATCCATATATTATTACATGCATAATAATAAATTATTGTATTTGTAATATTGTATATAGGTGAAAAATATTTTAATTATATTTTTTACATATTTAGCTATTTTAATGCAGTATGTCAAATATAAAATATTATGATTTATGTATCATTTTATATCATCAACCAAAAAACCAGATACAGGACTGTGTATTATTTTTGTTTTGCGGTGTTATTTTTTTTTTCAGTAGTTATTTTACTATAGCAAAATGAGAAATGAGCTAAAAAATAAAACATTTTATATTTTATTTTGGTTTAGTTATTTTATTTTTTTATTGTAAAAGAATAGTTCACCCTAAAATTGAAATAATGCCATATTTTACTCACCCCCAAGCCATCATACGTGTATATACATGTATTCTATACACCTATTTTTTTTTTTTATAACAATATCTTACTTTCTGTCCAGATTGTGAAGGTGCTGAACTTGTATACACCTGTCAACGCGTTTGAAGAGCGCGTGTCGGTGCTGTTCATAAGAACAATACAGGTACGTTTCATAACTCGACCTTACAATAGCGCTTGTGCTTTTTAAGCCAATCTACTGCATGTCTTTCTGTGTGATTCCTCCGCCAGACACGTTTACGCGATCGAAAGGAGTCGCCTCAGCTGCTGATGGACACCAAACTCATCTACCCCGTGACCTTCCCCTTTAACCCCTCCTCCCTGGCCCTGGAAACCATTCAGATACCCGGCAGCCTCAATGTGGGCTTCCTCACCCGTGTGTAGACCCGTCGATCGCCTCACCTCAACCGGTCACGCGGCAAGAACAGGGAGCCAAAATATTTAAATAAACAAAATAATGATTATAGGTAAATAAGCCACACACTTAAAGTGAATGCAATTTAGATCATGTCATCAATTCTTCTTTTTTTGCACTTCTTCATCACTTTTATTTGTTCAGTAAATGAGTGAATCTCACGAAACCTGTCCAGTAAGTGTTCAGCTCACGTTTAAAAGAAACGCATAAGAAACTGACATTTACTGTAAGCACTTCTTCTCAAAAATATGATATGGTGATAAAATGATGACCAAAAACTATATTACTGAGATTGCAGTGTTTCCTAACATATGTGGAATAATTGTAATTCATTTGATTGCAGTAATTAATTACTTTAAGGCAAAAAATAAGGTATTATTAATGAAAATCGACATTAAGACACATCCACAGCAGCACAATACAAAATAATAATATATTAAATTTTTTTATTGTGGGACCTGGATATTTTTGTGAGATTCACCTTTCAAACTGGAACATTTCCGATATGTTTCACTTAATGAACGTTACGAAAGGAAGAATGAAGGTCAAAAAAACTCATTCTAACACTGATGCCTTTTCAGATCACAACCAGAATGAGTTCACGGGGCTGTAAAATCTTATACATATATAAATATCTACGAATATGTATGATGCTAGGATATTTATTTATTGCTTTACCCTATCAGATTTATTTTTTTTTCTCTCTCAGATGCTAGCTAACGCGGATATCCAGTTGCGGAACGTACTCTAGTCCTCTGCGCTCATCCATATCAGATGAATAACTTAGACTCAGTTTAAAAAAAAAAAGAAAAAAAAAGAGCTCAGCTGACTTCATTAACATAGTTGTTTATTTGTTAGTAGCGTGTGGTGACGTCGATTAGCTAATGAATAGTCGTGTCTGGTGTAACTCTGGCGGAAAGAAAAGTCAGCGTCCGTGCACTGTCCCAGAGCTTGTGTTCTTCCTCGACAGCTTCCTCCAGTTTACATCTCTGAGATGGTACGGTCCAGACCCAGTGCGTGATGGGATTGTTCGGGTGAGACCTAGACTCCTAAATGAGGTTTAATTACATTTCAGGTGATTCAGGCCCTCCACAGCATCTCATGAAGACATATCCCAGTGAAATATGAAATCAAATAAACAACAAAACATAGCATATTTTATTATTTCGAGGATAACCAAGCATGTTTTAACCCCAGATCCTCACCATTGTAATGCAGCGATCTTTATTTGTGTACTTCACAATTTAAATAACATGACTTATTATTTTTTTGTATTACAGTAATGAGAATTGATGGAGAAATTGGCTTAAGCGTGCAAATGGGAAAAAATCGTTTTGCTTAGTGTGTATATATACACAGTAATACACTTTTCTCCTTTTTTTAAGAATAGACAAATAAGAAAGTAGTTTCAAAGAGGCGTCTTGTATGCACAGAAGCACACTGGATATCCCAAACAGAACTAAAAGAAACCCCAAACTACTGACTCCGTCCACACCTGATGATGTTTGTCAAAAACTTGCTGTTATTTATTTCGGTATTGTATGTTTTTAAAGGTTAGAAACGACTGTTTTTATGGCACGTGCCGTTGGATGAGTTAGCGCGTATGGACTTGTTTTGTTGTTTGTTCGTCTTTTGCGCTCACGATATCAGTATTATCTTGAATGTGTCGAGCAGCTTTTATCGGAAAAGCTGTTTGTTCTGATTTATGACTCTTGAAGTTAAAGCAGTCACCTTAGTGCAGCCATGCTTTCCGTCTCACACACACATTCACACACCCGATTCTTTTATTTTATTATATATTATATCATATAATTATTGAAATCTTAGGGTCGGATTGTGCACGTTGGTACTTTGTTTCCTCTGTCTACTGCATGGGTTTCAGCTTTAATATCATCCACACTAGTTCAGTGTGTTATTGGCCATTAACACACAGCTTTGGCTCTAAATAGAGAATCTCACTGTAGTGCACCAGGTTTTTATTATGCCTTACTGTAGTTACAGTCCATCCTGTATCACGTGGAGCTTCTGTATCATTCTATCAACTGCTTTCTGGTGGAGATCAATGTTTATTATGAACATGTCACAAAAAAAGTGTGTGTGTGCACATACATGACAGCGCAAATATCATTTTTATTACCAATTTTGTATTGTTTTCCATGCATCTTGATTTATATGTATTTTTCATGACTCTTCGGTGATTTTTCTCCCCATATTTTAAGCATTTGCGCAAACGTAGTTGTGTATTAATTCGAAAATACCTAATTGGTTAAGGGGTAAAAATATTCTGTCGAGATGTCTTATTTTGCTTCTCATTATTTATTTATTATTATTTTTATTTTTTTTTGTCACTTAGATATTTTTACTGGAACACAAAAGACAAAAATGTCATATCTCAATTCTCATCAGTGTAAAGAATCATTCAGGAGTTTTATGATCATGGGACCATTGTGTGTGTGTGTGTGTGTGTGTGTGTGTGACCTTGGCTTTTTAGGTGGGGTTAGTTCTTATGGAATACAAATAAAAATGGTTGGAAGATTTACAAATGCAATTTGATAAAACTGCATATCACTTCAAATGGAAATGAACGAAGTTGTACTGGAACACAAATGAAAATGTAAAAAAAAATAATAATAATAATTGAATGTTGACGTGTTTGTACATGGTTTTATTTACATCGTCATATTTTAGATAAAGCCTTACCTCTGAATGGACGACACGTCAATGTAACACACATTTGTTTCTCTGTGGCGTTTCATATTCTGTTAATTTGCTTTATTGACATTTGTGAAGTAAAAACCTATGATATTCCTGTCGAAATGGGTATAGATTTCCGAATGCCTCTTAAAAAATTGATTTGCACATTTTTGTCGCACCGACCCAACGGCCCTGTTTTAGTCTTTCCTCAGCTCTAGGTTCTGAAGTGGTTTGTAAAAAAAAAAAAAAAACAAAAAAAAAGACTTTCACATTACATCAGCTAGTCCACGGTCTGATGCTCAGCTTGCTCTCATGCTTGTATAAAGACAGCTTAATGCAGACATCGATAGTTCCTGTAGTAATGCAGATCAGTTGAACATCTCATGCGTTTGCTTCTCCTTCAGCTTGTTCAAGACAGGATGGGGCTGATTGAGGTCTTGTGGGGTGGGTGGGGATGGGGATGGGGGGTCTCTTGCTGAAGGACCAGAGAGTTTGTAGTTCCTGTAGCTGTAATTATTTCACGTGTTCATCAATGCAATTTCATGAAGTGATATACTAATGTCAAAAGCTGTTCAAGTCAAATAAATGAATTCAGCACTATGTGAATGTTTTCTTTTAATTGCATTACAGAACCTGTAAAATGGCAAATCTGGAGGATAACAAAGAATGTTTGCTAACACTTTAGTGTCTTTAATTCTCTCTGTTTACTAGTTGCTTATTGGCATGCCTATTATTGACATATTTGCTGTTTATTAATAGTTTTAAAGCACATGACCATATTCTACATACCTAATCCTACCCAAGAGTTTGAGGCAAAAGTTGGAGTTAAATAGTGAGCGCTTTGCTTATTTGTAAGTGGAAAAAAGAAAAACCCACACATGAACATACGTGGCAATAAAACAATATTTTTTAGCCAGTCATCAAGCTCATCGTTAACCAGCACTGGTTTGGGTAAAATTTTGTATAGGAATAATCTACCACTTACCTATTTAGGCAGACATTCATTCACATAACATACATAAAAAAACAGTTTCAAAATTTCAGAAGCATAACAGTGATATTAAAAAGTATTTTTTAATACTGATTTTTTATTACTGTTAATAATTGTTATTTTTGGATCAATATATCCATTTTCAAAAAAAATATGCATGACAGTCGAAACAACTGTGAAACATAATTAAAAATTATAGTTGATCTATAAAGACATTTTAAGATTTTTTTTTTTGCATTTTTAAAAAATAATTTATCCGTTCGTTTTATAGTTATTACTATTAATTTCTTTATTATGAACACACTTGCAGATTATATTTTCAGTTAGAACAGCCAAAATATATTGTTACATTATGCAATTATTTCTCGTTTGATGCTGAGTCTTCCTATGACTCTTAATTTGAAGTATATATTTGTTCCATTGTTTCCCACTTCACACTTTATTTTATCATATATACTATGTGAGCTGTTGCAGTTATCGTTGTATTTTGTTGATTTCTTCGCCATCATTTTCCAGATACAGGAACAGTTACATAAATTAATATACTTAAATGTATAATAATTATAGTCAATAAAAGTGCAGATACAATATAGACACCGAAATCGTCGAGATGTTCGAAACTAGCTTTGATCATAAAAGTATCAACCTCATCGGAAGTTTTTAATTGAAAACAATCTGCATTGGTAAACGGACAATAAAAAGTAGTTTTGAGTGCTCACAGATCTCATGAACGATTAACAAGCTGACGTGAAAGCTATATAGAGCTATTATATATATTTAAATCACAGAGTTTTACCGTTGATCCACTGTACAGCCTAAACCCAGGATAGAGAGGCTGAGTGAATGTGGTCTGAAATCTTTGGATGAGGGTCACTGTGTCAGAGACGCCATAGAAGGACAGAGTTCCTGCTTTGTGATCCACATACACTCCTATTCTAGAGTGTCCGATGGAAACGGGCAGATCGGTCTCCATATCGTCGCACCTGAATGAGTATCTGGAAGCGGAGCGTAACAAACTCCAGGACTGATCGTTATATCCAAACAAGCACTTTGTATTCGTTCCTTTGCGGCTGATGTGTTTATATGACACTGATATCCCCACGTCACCGTTACACTCCACCTCCCAGTAACAGCATCCACGCACTCCTTCTCCACACAGCACCTGATAATAAACCTCGAATCTGTCCGGATGATCAGGATACCGCTGGACTGTGTCGGTGTACGTAGCCAAGCTGTTCCTCTCCGACAGGTGAATGTGTTTATTTACTGTGTTTGGATCGAATGTGAACTGATGAGAATCTGATGGAGATAAAATATATGAGAGCGACTGGGAAATATATTTAAACGTTAACGTTTTAACGCAGCTGAATAGTTTAGGACTCTTTCAAAATCTGGAAATTCATCATACTGTATTTATATATATATATATATGTGTGTGTGTGTGTGTGTGTGTGTGTGTTTTTTTTAACATAGCTGCCACCATGAATGTTCTCACGACTTTGGCTAATGTTCTAGCAAGTTTCTCTCAAAGTTATAAACAGAAAAATCCTTTTCTGATTTTAGTTTTGTGAAATGTTACGATTGAGAAGGTTCGGAGAAAGTTCAAAAGGGGCATTCCCATGCTAAAACATTTTTACACCAGAGAAGACTTACATTTTAGGAAGTCGTTTCTGGGCCTCAGAGCAACGTTGATGTGTTTAACTGCGAAAACGAATATAAATGGGTAATTCTCTTTAAAAAATGTCTATATTGTACATCTAATGTTCGATTTTTAAAATGACATTAGAAGACAGTAGCTTTTTTGTGACAGTTAATGTTTTACCTACCAGAAATCCTTTTGATTTCGTCTTTACAGAACCTCTCTATTTTCTCTCTCATTTGAGAGATTGATTGTCTTACATCATTAACAGAGAGAGGCGACGTTACAGCAATTCTCTCTGTAGGTTCAAGAGGTTCAGACACGTACTGAAATCCCTACAAAAACGAAACAAACAAAAAGTATCAACTAATTAATATTTAACTTATTGTTGACTTACTTTCAGTGCCTTTAACACAGTAATGTCTATCTAATCTTAACTACAAAAGACAATTCATGTCACTTTGACAGTAAAAACTGTCCTGTATCGCAATGTTGATGACCTGCAGGAAATGGATGTGATCATCTGTGTGTTTGAGTTGCTCCAGCTCAGCGTTTTTCCTCCTCAGATCAGCAATCTCCTGCTCCAGTCGCTCCAAGAGTCCTTCAGCTTGACTCACCGCAGCCCTTTCCTGATCTCGGATCAGCCGCGTCATGTCAGAGCGGTTTTTCTTAATGGAGCGAATCAGCTCTGAAAATATCATGTCGCTTTCCTTCACCGCTGCCTGTGCAGAGTGCTGTCGGGGCACACGTTACAATCAGACCCAGTGGTTAGGAGAATCCTAACTCCATCTCAAACTTTTCTTCCTCTCAGTACTCACCTTATGAGACTCAACGGCGTCTCGCAGCTCCTGCATGTCCTTCTCCCGCTCGTGGATTCTCTGCTGGTACTTTTGCTGTGCATTTTTCAAGCATCTCTGCAGGACATAGAACATACAGTAAACGTGAGAAATGTTTCATAAAATTCAACGTTATAAAATCATGTGAAATTAATATTGTATGAATTTTATACAGCGTTGGTGGAGGAACAAGGAAGCATCACTTTAAAGCACTGATTTCTAATTTGTAATTTCAGTTCATACCTCTTTCTCTGTTCTTTCGGTCGCAGCTGAGACTGTGTCATGGTTTTTATGTTTGTACATCGTACACAGCGTACAAATACACTGCTGGTCAGTGCGGCAGAAAACCTCTAGCAGTCGACCATGTTGAGGGCAAATCATCTCCTGGAGTCGTCCAGTGGCATCCATCAGATAGTGTCCCTTGTCTTTAAAAAAACTCTCATGCTGTTCCAGGTGGCACTGACAGTAAGAGTTCAGACACACCAAACAGGACTTGACGGCTTTGAGCTTTGTTTCAGTACAGACGTCACACTTTACTTCTCCAGGTCCAGTTTCCGCGGCTTTATTAGTCTGTAGTAATTGCGGTGCTTTAGTCGTCTTGAATTTCTCCACCACATCAGCCAGCATGGTGTTTTTATTTAAAGCAGGTCTTGTAGTGAACTTCTGTCTGCATTGAGGGCAGATGTAGAAAATCGTCTGATCCTGATGATTCCAGCAGTCCGAAATGCATGTCATGCAGTAATTGTGTCCGCAGGGAATGGTCACTGGATTCTTTAGAAGATCAAGACACACTGGACAAATGAACTGGTCCTGAGTCCATAGAATGCCGGTTTCTGCCATTTCACCACGTGTGCACAGAAACAGAAGAAACTGAAATATGAGTTCGGCAACTTTGCTCGGTGAGTTTCGTTCTCTCAGAACTATAAAGAACTGAAATGTTTCCTGGTTCTTCGCTTGTGTGCGGTGTGCAAAAAGGTGTGTCTGTAACCAGTGACTCATTGTTATTTAACTTGTACGTTGCCAGATTTAAAGGGAGTGCACGAAAAATCATTTTACTTAGCTTTGTGCGTGTGTGTGTGTGTTACAGTAACCAAACAGTTGCTGATCACCATTCACTATATACTCTAAATATCGCATGTACAATATGCACATGTAAATGTTGTCATGCAGATAAAAATACACACAGTGAATGTTTTAAGTAAATATATGTTTTCCATAATGCACTTGTATCTTTAGCTCCACCTGCACATGCCTCAAGTCTTTCATATATGCAGACCCACAGAACCTCTTCTTCCTGTTATAGCAGGTCTTTTAGATCTATTTCCGATCCACCAACTTGTGGTTTAAAAATGGCACACTGCCTTTGTGTCTGTTTAGTTACTTTCATTTTCAAATCACAGTAAGACGATCGTTTCAGCTTGGGTCTGAAATGCAAACTTTCCAAAACAAATGCAAAAACTGAATTGTGAAAAGTGAAACCGAACCCGTGGGAGATAGATTCAGAATTTGCTAATAATGTGCACTTGTAAGATCTGTTTATTTCTGTATAAACCCATAGATAAACCTGAAACCACTCTAAAGATGTTAAGTTAATCAAACTTACTATTATTCTCAAAGTCATACTGAATACATAGTTTGGCCGTTTCAAAGTCTTGCATAAAATCAGAAACAATCCTGATATTTATACTTTGGAGCAATGTGTAATATAAAAAGGACCATACAAATAAATAGAAATTAATAATACATTTTTTTAAATAACCTATGTTATAAATACTGGCATTTGGAAAAGTTGCACTGGGGGCCTTCATAAACCTTACAGATCTTCACCAATCTTTCCTCTAAGTTGTGCATGCACAGCCACGCACTTCTTCCACTTCAGCCATACAAAAGAAATAATGTTCTGCGCACTCTGAAAAATAGTTGGGAAAGCCATTTTTTCCCCCCAAGAGAGATTTTATCAAATATATGTTAATTAATAATGATTTCAACTCATTTGTAAATATACGCATAACATAAGTACTTTAACATATCTACTACTAATTAATAAATAAAATCATACTTACTAATGGCTTTCCCAAAGTTGTTTTTATTATTTTTTATTATTACTGCTTGCCATACAGTTTATGATTTCAGTGTATGTTTTTTTGTTTTGTTTTGTTCCCTGCAGAGGAACCTGAAACTAACCAAAATAAAGACAAAGACCCGGACAGCCTGTTAGCAGCTCAGTAGTGTATATTTATGTCAGGAAAAGAACCATTTCCACGACATAGATATTAGGTATTCACCTTTCACTGTGAATATCTAAACATATTTAGACGTACAGGACATCGCAATGGAAGTGAACTGTTTGAATTTTTAGATGCACCTGATGTGTACTGGATTAGCCGTTACCGATCTGTTAGTCACGGACTTAAAGCAACATTCTCCCACGAGTCTACTTGTTGGAAAGAGTTTCTATCTGTAACTTCAGAAAGAGAGAGACCCAAGTGAGGGCAGAACATACACCCTTTGTTAAATATGATTAAAGAAAGGTGTGGAAACGAATCTGCATTGTTAATCGATTTGATGTTTTATTTAAAACAAAAACCTTTCATTGGATAATAAGAATTTGAAATGAGGGGAAATTATCATTATATTGCTTCTTGCTTCACAAAAATAAATAGGAGGGAAAACAACTGTTCCATAACAGTGAGAAAAACCAAAGAATATATTTCTGATGTGCAGCAAAAGATGAGGCTATTAATATCTGTCACTGATCTGTCAGTTAATAAATGAAAAACGGCAGATTTAGATTATTTTTTTTTTATTATGCGTACAATCACATTAAATACACTGAAACACAAAACACATTAACACTAAACGTTTACATATATTTCATTAAACACATGAACATATAACATAAATGCTTTAAGCCATCTGGCCCCAGTTGTTGGTCTCTGATTTTGTTGGCCGTGTGCTCCCTTTTTTCTGGAGGTGACCGGCTCACACTTGCATTGTCCTGTTAAAGTAACAGACAGAATGATGTAACATTAAACAGATTGAATTATTATCTTTAGAAAATCTAAAGATATATTGCTTCTACCATATTAAAATATAATACATATAGTTTTAAATAGTAAAGGCTGTAGTGCTTACGTTTTTAAGTAAGTCTAAATAAAACTTCATGGAGAGCTGGGACGTGGGCTGTGGGTCTTGATGTTGCTGCCTCTTCAGTTTAGGTTTCTTTGTCACCTTGATGGTTTCTACACGCAATACTTTTTGCGGCGATGGCTCACACACATCTCTGCTCTCCAGCTGAAATAAAAGACATAACCATGTAATGCCAGGCAGTTTTAAAGGGTGCTTCTTGAATCCAAACATATATCTTTCTATCATTTGGAAATATAAAGTCATGAGATTTTAAATAATAGACCTAGGCATCATTGTAGCTTATGTGAAGACAATGAAAAGAACTTACTGATGCCTTCTGCTGCCTCCACTGCCTCTGCTGCTGTCTCCACTGCTCCCTCCGCTTCTGCTTCTGCTGCTCTGTGAGTCTTGGCTTGGCTCCCTGTCGGGGGGAGTTTCCCTGTAAAGCCCCAGAATTCACAGGTAGCACTTTTGAGGTCCTGGAGGGCATAGGTAGTTCCTGGGTGGAAGAGGTGCTCAGCTGCTCAGCAAGCCTCCGTTTTCCTGCCTTTGTGGCTCTGGTGGGCACTGATGCTTCCTTTATACAACCAGTAGGCAGTGGAGAACTGGCTAGCACTCCTGCTCCCTGTGAGGTCCCGGTATATACAGGGTTCCTGTCAGGTATAGAAGCTACCTGTGTGCACCTGGAAGGAGAGGTCAGAGGCTTCTTCTGGAGGAGTTCCTTCCTCAATCGCTCAGGTATTTTGAGCCTCTGCCTATCCGGGGTCTTTTGGGGCACGGGTGCTGCCTTTTCTGAAGAGGCTCTGCGTGACACCTGTAGCAGCTCCTTCCTCAGCCGCTCGGGTATCTTGAGCCTCTGCCTCTCCTGGATCTTGTTGGGTACAGCTGTTCCCTTCTCAGAAGAGGCTTGGGGCTTCTGCTGCAGTTCCTGCCTCAGTGTCTTAGAGATCTGTGAGGCAGGCACAGGTTCTCTCTGAAGAGACCTTGTAGGAATCGGTGGTCTCTTTGAGGACCTGGCAGGCACAGGTGATCTCAGTTCATTAGCAGCCTTTAGCAGATGCTGCCTCAGATGCCCAGGGATCCTGAGTTTTCCTCGCTGCTGGGACCCAGTGGGCACAGGATGAACCCGGGGGGTGTCGCCAGGCACAGGAGGTCCCTGAGCGGACCCGTTCTTTTTAGTGCTCCTCAGTGAGTTCCCAGCCTTCTCAGACCTACTAAGCACAGGTGGTCCCTGAGGTTTCTTATGTCTCCAGTACATCTGTTGCTCCTTGGTGTTCAGTGCTGACTCTGAGAAGCCTGAGCGCGGGGACTCAACCTTCTCAGAGTCATCACTGAAGGCCAGGGAAGTGGGGCATGAAGTTTCCCCTGCCACTATTGTTCCCCACCAGTCAGGTGCGGTGAAGTTCCCATACTCAGGCTCCTGATCTATGGGAAGGGAGACCTCCGTTATGGCCCACCACTGCTTTGCGGCGAGGGCAGTGGTGAGCTCATCTGAGAGCTCAGATAATGGTGACTGCACTGCACTCTCAGGAATGGGAATAAAGGACATTGTCGTGTTGATTTCTGAATCGGTGGTGAAAGATGAATGAAAAAAACTGCTGTTGTCTTTGTATCTGTAAAACACTGCAGCAGAAAAAGAAAGACAAGCGATGACATAGAATAGCGAACAATTAAGAGCCTGAAAGTTGGTGATGTCTTTTTTTGATTGATTTACTGCAAAATGTTTAGTTAAAGAGAGAGATAATACAAGAATCATAGGAAAATATAATCTATATATAAAAAACATAATTATTAACTGTATGTTAAAAAAGAAAAAAACAAAAATGAACTGCTCAAATCAATCGTTGCTTTCTTTCATCATTATTAAATTTACAAATCAACCTCCAATTTCCTCACGGACCTCCGCTGCATGCCTGTTAATTTTATCTCAAAGAAGAAAGCAGATATTTGAAAAATATAGTTATGAAAACATGAAACAAAGGTTAAAATTCAGATGTAAAGAGCATACTCACTCACTTAAAACTCGCTACAAATTGAATGATGCATCTTCACTCATATTTATAGACTTCTCTCTGAACGTTCTATTGGAATGCAGCGATCATAATGACGTAATATCTGACCGATCTACTGGTCTAATTGGCTGAAAAGTATTTTAAAAAGACACAAATTAACATTAAAATAAAATAAAAAATCTGTATATAAAATTAAACATATCTAAAATAGCTACATTCATCGCAAAAGTAAACATGCTAGCGCTTTTATGAGCGCAGAGCGCAGCGCGTTAAGTTGTCGTGTTAATATCATAAACTGCGCTGTAAATGTGGTGATTATCTGTCAAGGTTTTGGCTTTCAGGGAGATTTGTCTGTATGATGACCGCTCGAAAACCTCCTCCTGATGGCAGTTTGACGCCATTCTTCTGGTTTGATTTAATTATTGACTATTTGATACATTTTTCGGCCTCATATTTACAAGAATGAAGATTGTAACTAATGTTCTGCCTGAAGTTCCCTGAGTTCACCACTGGATGGCGCCCTTTCTGCTCCAGATCACCTGATTGTTAGAGACTTGTAGCACACCTGTTCTTAATCACTCTTAATGATCAACCTTATTTAAATGTCTGACAGCCTATTGTTCTTGTTCAGTCCTGATTTCTGTTGGAGTATGTTGTCAGTCAGTCAGTCAGTTGTGGTCAGAGCTTTTGTTTTTTGTTCCTTTTGTGTGTGTGAGCCACTTTTCCCCTGCCTTATGTTGAAGGGAAGTTTTTCTTTTGAGACCTTACAATCAAGAAGTGTTTTCTGAGTTCCTTTGTAGCTGTTCCTATACGATGATCCTAAGATTGTACTCTGGTTCTTGGAATTAATTTCAAACCAGGTTTCTCCTATTCCAGTGGTGCTGTAGTAGGCGCCAAAGTTTAACTCACCGTGGACCTGGGTTCGATCCCCACTGGAATCATAACATAGTTGTATTTCCTAAGGCAGTAGGTAAATAATAATATTGTGAAATGTTTTTAGTATTTAAAATAGGTGCTTTCTATTTAAGTATATTTTAAAATGTAAATTATTCCTGTGATCAAGTTAAATATTCAGCATTTTCTTAATCCAAGTGTAACAATATACAGTACACTATTTAGAGTTCAAAAGAGTTATTTCAACTCTTATTTAGTACACAAGTGATGATAAAGACATGGAATTAAAAACAATGCTGTTATCCAGAACCTTTTATTCATCAAAAAAAAATAATAATAATAATAATAATAATAATAATAATAATAATAATCATCATCATCATAGTAATGTTTTTAGCAGAAAATCAGAGTATTGGATTTATTCCTGAAGGATCATGTGATTGAAGTAATGAAGTCTGATTGATTGTTTGTTCCTAATTAACTGTTCTACACTGTCTACACTTTAAAATAAAATCCTGTAAAATTACAGTAAACTATTTTTAATGTTGTTGATTTTAATGTTGTAACATTGCTAGAAGCTAATGATTAGATTTTTCTTTTTTTTTTTTTTTACAAGCAATTGGCTCAAACAAAAGATCATCTTCAGACATTACACTTTTATTAAAATGTTTAAAGCAATTCTTAACATTCTTCTTCACCAGTGCTGGATTAAACAGAACATAAAACCGTGTCATCACATGAACATCCTGTTCCAGAATACAATGCAGTGACATCACAAACATAACATGACTATGTAATCTATACTTACTTTGCAGATCTACCTGCAGAACTGTAACATTATTTAACCTGACTAGATAAAGCCCCACTCAAAGTCCATGAAGTTTTTGATGAGAGTGGCCACCTGAGGATTCACAGTTGCTGCTTTTCTTTCTGCACAAGCTTCCCTCTCTTCTTGGACACTACTTTGGTTCTCTTTTGTTCCCCTTTTAGGTTTCACACCAATGAAGCGTCTAGAATGTAAAACCAGAGAAACATAAGATATTAGGTTACGTAAATAAAGAATAATTGCACTTTAATCAACAAAACCCATTCTATTATTAAGACTGTTGTCATTATGCAGCATCTGCACCATCTTTAGTTCAGCTTTGATCTGAGAGGGCCTAAGAATCTTAGAGTGATGTAGACAACAACTTTGTTACAATTCTTTCTAGATTTTTTGTTATTCTATATTATTATTATTAATGCCAAACCAATGTCTTCATTGAACTGAACAGATGTCAGTATTTAGATAGATTGCCCACCATTGATTTCATAATATTACTTTTTCCTCCTATAGTAGTGATTGGTGGAGAAGAACAGTCTGGTCACTGACATTCTTTCAAATATCCTCTTTCTGTTCAGTAGAACAAATAAATTTATACAAATTTGGAACTACTACTAATGACAGATTTTCAACTATCCATTTGAGTCAATATTCATAATAAAATACGTTTCACAAAGCTATCCTTATTCAGAACTAACATAATGCTTCCTCTTAGTCCTGCAAATTGAAGACATAATAGGAGAAAACATCAATGCTGATCATCCAGCCTCCAAGTGTGACTTTGTCACCAGCAACTGAAAGAGACAACTGTAATGTTTAATGTCCTGAAACAGTATCAAATCTAGGTTGCACATTTCACAAAAACGCTAAATACAATTTAATTTGTCTATGGTTATCATAAAATATGCTGCTGCAAATTAATACAGTCCATGACATGGAATGACAAAAATATGACCCCCAAAACATAAGAACAGTTCACTCAAAACTGAAAATTACTCCATAATGTACTCACACCGAAGCCATCCTAAGTGTATATGACTTTCTTCTTTCAGACCAACACAGTTAAAAGTTTTTGAAACATTTAACCTGGCTCTTCCAAGCTTTTTCAATGCTGGTGGGTAGTGGCCATGAATTTGATATATCTGATATATCTGCAAGAACTGCATCAGAAAACAAACCAATACTTGATTATTTTGAAGCAGATCAATGGGTTTTATTTAAAAATAATGTAATTATAAACTCCAATCACTGACTTCCACTGTGTACACCCCATTTTTGGGTGAACTATTCCTGTAAACTCCATGCCTTGCATACGTGACACTTACCCAGCAGTTTCAGTCGTGGACTGGCAAGAAGGTCAGGAGTCCAGATGCCTTCATCTGCTGCTGTAGAAGATATATGTATATGTATGCAATATGAAATTGTGTGTACACTCATAGCAGGCAGAAAGCAAATAATACTAAACATATAATCAATCAATCAATCAATCATTTTTATTTATATAGCGCTTTTAACAACACAGGTTGCATCAAAGCACTGTACAGTATAATGTAGAAGAGTACAATGACAGGGATGTATAATGACGAGAGTGAACAATTTCTTATTAAATGCAGAGACGGTCTCTGTAATCAATTAAACGTTAAATCACTAGAAGTTAAGTGTCCCCAACCAAGCAAGCCAGAGGCGACAGCGGCAAGGAAACAAAACCCCATGCATACAGAATGGAGAAAACAAAACTTTGGGAGAAACCAGACTCAGTTGGGGTCAGTTCTCCTCTGACCGGACGCCCAGCACTTAACTTCCAGTTCAATTTTAAATGCAGCTGTGTCAGGTAGTGTAAATGACTTTGTGTGTGTGTGTGTGAGCATCAGGATCTGGTGATCTGTCCACGGGTGCATCTAGGTTTTCTGGTCTCTGATGAACATAATCTCTGTGTGCTGATCCACCATCTAGTCTGGATACAAACTGTGAAAACAGATTGAGAAAGAGACAGGACTAATATTAGCATAGATGCCATTCTTTTTACGATGTCACAAGTACATTTTAGGAGTTCCAGCAAATCTAAGTAATGCAGCCTAAAAATCCTTTAACGGATTTGAATAATAAAAGTGTGTTGGTGTGTTATGTGTAGGCTAAGTTAAAAGATGTGTCTTTAATCTAGATTTAAACTGGCAGAGTGTGTCTGCTTTTCGAACAGAGTTAGGGAGATTGTTCCAGAGTTTAGGTGCTAGATAGGAAAAGGATCTGCTGCCCGCAGTTGATTTTGATATTCTAGGTATTATCAAATGGCCAGAGTTTTGAGAACGCAGCGGACGTGCAGGACTATAATATGATAAGAGCTCGCTCAAGTATTGAGGAGCTAAACCATTCAGGGCTTTATAGGTAATTAATAAGATTTTAAAATCTATCCGATGTTTGATAGGGAGCCAGTGCAGTGTTGACAGAACCGGGCTAATATGATCATACTTCCTAGTTCTAGTAAGGACTCTAGCTGCTGCGTTTTGGACTAGCTGAAGTTTGTTTATTAAGCGTGCAGAACAACCACCCAATAAAGCATTACAATAATCTAACCTCAAAGTCATAAACGCATGAATTAATATTTCTGCATTAGAGGTTGAAAGCATAGGTCATAATTTAGATATATTTTTAAGATGGAAAAACGCAGTTTTACAGATGCTAGAAATATGGTTTTCGAAGGAAAGATTGCTGTCAAGCAGCACACCTAGGTTCCTAACTGATGATGAAGAATTAACAGAGCAGCCATCAAGTGTTAGACTGCGTTCTAGATTATTATATGTGGGGTTATTAGGTCTAATTATTAGCACCTCTGTTTTTTCAGAATTTAGCATTAAGAAGTTACTCATCATCCAGTTTTTATATCGACTATGCATTCTCTTAGATTCTCAATTTGGTGTGTATCACCAGGCTGCGCTGAAATATAGAGCTGAGTATCATTAGCATAGCAGTGAAAGCTAACACCATGACTCCTGATAATATCTCCCAGAGGTAACATGTACAGGTTGAAAAGTAACGGTCCTAGCACTGAGCCTTGAAGAACTCCATATTTGACTTGTGATTGATATGATACCTCCACATTCAGTGCTACAAACTGATAGCGGTCAGATAGATATGATTTAAACCATGCTAAGGAGCTTCCTCTAATGCCAACATAGTTTTCTAGTCTATCCAAGAGAATGTTGTGATCGATAGTATCGAATGCCGCGCTAAGATCTAATAGCACTAATAACGCAGATAAAACCACGATCCGATGATAGAAGCAGGTCATTAGTAACTCTAATGAGAGCAGTCTCAGTACTATGGTACGCTCTAAAACCTGATTGGAAATCCTCACAGACACCATTTTTTCTAAAAAGGAATACAGTTGTGAGGATACTACCTTTCTAGTATCTTTGACAGAAAAGGGAGATTAGAGATTGGTCTGTAATTTACTAAGTCTTTGGGATCAAGATGTGGTTTCTTAATAAGAGGCTTAACTACAGCCAGTTTGAAGGTTTTGGGAACATATCCTAATGACAATGATGAATTAATAATGGTCAAAATAGGATCTATGAAGCAAATCTTTTAATAGTTTAGATGGTGTGCTGCTGTTTCAGTCTTTACTGTGGTAAACGCTTGGTCACATGACAACATTAAATTAATATGTTGAATATCCCAATATGTATTTTAGTGCTAAATCAGAATGTGTTTCATTTGAATAAACTGTAAAATCAATGTATTTCTGATACTGGTCCTTTATTTTATTGTCCATGATTGATTCTATTGATGACCTTTTAATCAGATGTTTGTTCTGGATTATATGCCTGTACTTTGTACCGTTTTATAGGTCTTTGGTAGGATTGTACAACAGAAGATCGTGTGTAACATTCTATGTCATGTTCATTTGAATACACCAGTTTTTAACATTGGTAAATGTGGGCCAAGTGACAACAATATATTGACACGGTATATAGAAATAATCCAAATGTTTATTTCAATATGAAAAAATCAGAATGCGTTTAGGGACTATTGATTTCCATGTATTGTTTGGAGTGTTATGAATCATATATTTCCATGACTTTGTAAACAAAATATTTATGAAATAGACATCCTATTCAGAAATAGTATGGAAAATAACTTTAAAATTAGATTTGAATTCTAAATATCTAGAATCTCTAAATCACATAAACTCACAGTCACACACCCTGGGGTATTCCAGAAAGCAGGTTATGTGACATACTTGGGTATGTTTAAGGGCAAGTTCGTGGATAACCTCAACTTTCGGTTCCAAAAACGGAGGTAACTTTCCGGGTATGTATGTAACCATAGCGACTGACTCTCTGAAGATAATCATGTTTCAGAAGGTCGGTGAGCATGGCGTGCTTTTTGATGAGGATCCTGTGGGCGTAGAAGCACAAATAATATGAGATTTTTTTTTTCGCCGGGAGAGGGTTATAAGACCATGTATTGACGTGTTTGCATACCCTAATGAATATTTGAAAGAGCGTTATCGTTTTCAAAAGATTCCTTAGTTTATTTAACATGTCTTTTAAAACCGTATATCGCAAATGTGACAAACCGCGGTTCTGCGCTTAGCATAGAAAACATTCTGTGCATAGCACTTAGGTTTTTTGCGCCTGGCCATTTTTTTGTACCAAATCAGAGCATGTGGGAAGGCAACTGTGTGTAGAGCTGTTCGTTCAGTATGTCTGGCACTTCAACAGTTCTTACCCACGTTTGTACAGTTCCCTGGCCAGTTCACCTCTGCTTGTTATTAAAGACGAATTCTACAGGTTTGAAGGTTTGTAGTGAAATCTATGACGCATATTTAATATTTAGTCATATTATTTATATCAATACATGAATTCATTATCGCACACACACTTCGTGCTTCTTCCATAACTTTCTGTTTCAGGGTTTCCAAATGTAATTGGGTGCATTGATGGCACTCACGTTCCTATTAAAGCTCCATCAATAAATGAGGGAGACTTTTTCCCTTCTTAAAATCATTAAAGTCATTACTTTTTCCACTAACTAGGTAATATATGAGGCAACCCAAATCATTACCAATGTTGAGGCAAAATGGCCGTGAGTCCAGCCCGTCGAACTCAGATAGCACCCTCCGCAGTCGGTCGATGTGGTCTTCCCAGGCTTCTGAATGGATGACTACATCTTTGAGGCAACATACGACTGATGGGGCTGGGAATGATGTCCATCATTCTTTGGAAGTTTGCTGGGGCCCCGTGTAACCCGAAGGGAAGGGTTCGGTACTGCCAGTGGCCGCTGGGGATGAAAAAGCAGTATATATATATATTCAATTTAATTCAATTCAATTCAAGTTTATTTGTATAGCGCTTTTTACAATGGCTATTGTTCCAAAGCAGCTTCACACAAACAAATTACTACATAACAAGCATAAAAGCAAATCATTCCACAGACAAAAGCAAATCACTACACAGCAGGATGCGTTACAAAACAGCAGGATGAATTACAATGCAGAAAGTTCAAGATAGAATTAGTCCAGACAGAAGGTTGAGTTTTCCTCGACGCCATCGCAGGAAGGTCATCTCCTCACTGGGTCCACTGGAGAGGTGTACATCACGAGGTGGAGACAAAAGGATAATTAGCGTAGCGACCATTCATACTATTGGGAATCACGATGTACTGTAGCATAGGTTTTTGTGAATCTTTACGAGTATGCTTTGCTAAAAAGATATGTCTTTAGCCTAGACTTAAACTGAGAGAGTGTGTCTGATCCCGAACATTAGCAGGAAGGTTATTCCAGAGTTTGGGTGCCAAATGTGAAAACGCTCGACCACCTTTAGTAGACTTTGCTATACGAGGAACTACCAGGAGCCCTGAGTTTTGAGATCTTAAAGAGCGTGACGGGTTGTAGCGAGACAGAAGGCTGGTCAGATAAATGGGGCTAAACCATTTAGAGCCTTGTAGGTCAGTAACAGTACTTTATAATCAATTCGAAATGAACAGGCAGCCAGTGCAGGGAGGATAAAACTGGGGTTATGTGATCATATTTCCTTGTCCTGGTAAGACCTCGAGCGGCTGCGTTCTGCACTAACTGAAGCTTGTTTATTGAAGATGCTGGACAACCAGCGAGCAGCGCATTACAGTAATCCAGTCTAGATGTCATGAACGCATGAACTAGCTTTTCTGCATCTGAGAGAGAGAGCATGTGTCTGAGTTTAGCAATATTTCTAAAATGAAAGTAGGCAGATTTTGTAACATGAGTGATATGGTGTTGAAGGACAGGTTGCTGTCCAATATCACACCCAAGTCTTTAACTGTCGGAGTAACGTTTATATCACATCCATCTAATTGTAGTTTGAGCTCAGAAATTTGCTGTAAACATGTTTTGGGGCCGATAAGAAGCACCTCTGTTTTATTAGAGTTTAATAGAAGAAAATTTCTAGTCATCCAGTCTTTTATGTCTTTAACACACTCTGTTAATTTAGACATTTCTGATAACTTATCAGGCTTAGATGAAATGTATAGCTGTGTGTCATCTGCATAACCGTGAAATTAACCCTGTGCTTTCTAATAATGTTCCCCAGGGGCAGCATGTATATAGAGAACAGTAAGGGGCCTAGAACTGATCCTTGAGGCACACCACACTTTACAGGCATTGTACTAGAGCGGTCTCCGCTTTATATCTACAAATTGATAACGGTCTGATAGGTATGATTTAAACCAATTTAAAGCCTGTCACTGTACACCAGCGGTGTTTAAACGCTCCATGAGAATATTATGATCTATAGTGTCAAATGCAGCAGTAAGATCCAATAAAACTAGTAGCGAGACGCAGCCTCAGTCGGAGGCTAAGAGCAGGTCATTAGTGATTTTAACTAATGCGGTTTCTGTGCTATGGTGCGGTCTAAAACCTGACTGAAACTCCTCATAGACATCATTCATCTTTAAGAAGGAGCATAACTGCGCAGACACAACTTTTTCTAATATTTTTGATATAAATGGGAGATTTGATATCGGTCTGTAATTAGATAGTTCATTAGGATCAAGTTGTGGTTTTTGATCATAGGCTTAATAATTGCTAATTTGAATGGATTAGGTACGTGACCTAATGATAGGGAGGAGTTAATAATATTTAGAAGAGGTTCTCCAGCTGCTGGTAATATATCTTTCAGAAATTTAGTTGGAATAGGATCTAATACACACGTGGCAGATTTAGACTCGGCGATTAGTTTATTGAACTCTTCCTGTCGTACGGTTGCAAAACACTGTAACTGAATTAGCTGGGTACTGAGTAAGGCTGGACTAAAGGACAAAGTGAAGGGTTGATTTTCTGTTATTGTAAGTGTGATATAATCTATTTTCTTAGTGAAGAATTGTATGAAGTCATTGCTACTTAACTGAGAGGGTGTGCAGCGTTCTATTGATGACCGATCATTTGTTAATCTAGCCACTGTGCTAAATAAAAATCTAGGACTGTTTTGGTTGCTTTCAATGAGTTTACGGAGGTGCTCGGCTCTGGCTGCTTTTAGTGACTGTCTATAAATGCACATAATGTCCTTGTAGGCAATTCTAAAAACCTCTAGTTTAGTCTTTCTCCACTTACGTTCTAGTGAACGAGTAGCTGTTTTTAGAGCGTGTGTATGACTATTGTACCATGGTACACTTTTATTCTCTCTAATCTTTTTTAACTTGATGGGAGCGACAGTATCTAATGTGCGAGTGAAGATACTGCACATACTGCTGGTCATTTGCTCAAGATCATCTGCATTCTCAGGTTTGCGGAGCAGGTCAGATAGATCTGGTAGGTTGTTTGTGAATTTATCTACAGTGGTTGGGATAATGGTTCTACCCAGTTGGTAACGAGGTGCTGCTCGGTTAATCTCACTTACAGAGAGTTTATAAGATATAAGGAAATGATCAGTGATATCGTCACTTAGAGGTAAGATATCTAGGTCTAAAACATCGATGCCATGCAAAATAATTAAATCTAATGTATGCTTACAGCAGTGAGTTGGGCCGATTACATTTTGCTTTAGCCCAAAAGATGTTAATAAATTTGTGAAAGTAGCTCCAACTGTATTATTTGGGTCGTCAACATGAATGTTGAAATCACCGATAATAAGTGCTCTGTCTTTATTAATTATTAAGTCTGAAATAAAATCGCAAATTCCTTAAGAAAATCTACATAAGGTCCTGGTGGTCTATACACAGAGATAAGAGAAAGAGATAACAGAGATTTCTTTGTAGCATCCATAAACGTAACATTAAGATCAAGCAGTTCAAAAGAGTTATAGCTAATTCCAGTTCTCTGAGTAACATTTAGCTCCTGACGATAGATAGCTCCAACACCTCCACCTCGACCTAACCGGCGGGCTCGTGCTTATATAAGTACCCTGATGGAGTCGACTCATTTAAACTGATGTAATCGTTAGGTTTCAGCCATGTTTCAGTCAGGCAGAGCGCGTCAAAACTTTTGTCTGTAATTAATTCATGTACAATGAGAGATTTTGGCGCCAGTGATCGGATGTTTAGGAGACCAAACATTAAATATTGCTGCTGTTGACACACATAAACAGACACACTCACAACACATGCAACAGATTAATGTTCAGACAAGTTCTCACCAAGGCGATGGTCCAGTAATTCAATTTCAAGTGCTGCTTTTTTAACAAGGAGCCTTTTCTCTTCCAATTGAAGCTCTATAAGGTCCATCTCCATGTCACTTTTTCTTATTTGTTTTTGAAGATGTACCATATACAGCTCTTTTTGCTGGCAACTAGGAAAATGGAAAAAATTAATAAATGAGATTGTTTGGTCAGACAATACAATTAAAATATGGACACCTGGACACAAATTGTTGCCCTGCTTAGATTGTGTGCTGAGGTTGAAGGACCCTCATCTGTGGGCAAATCCCTAGGTATGTTCTGTGAAAGGACAATGACAGTTTGTTACTCTAATGCAAAAAGGGGCAATACTTTATAATGGTGTGCATCGTACCTCAGTGGATCTACCAGCACTGTCCACTTCTGTCACAGCAGGTGTGGTCTCTTCATCGTCATCTTCATCCTACAGGAGAAATATTTAAGAATACATTATCTGGCAAAAAACAAAAAAACCTAAAAGCAACTAAAGGTACCTGACAACAAATCACTTACAACTGTGACAGACTGTGTTCTTCTGGAGGGTCCAATAATACAATCAGTATCTATAAGAACACACAACCCATAAAATTCTCAATATTATCAAAGAAAATAATACATGAAAAGAGTAACATGTCACTCTAAGATCACAGTAGCCTATACATCATATGCAGATAAATAAAATAAGCCTACATAAAAATTAATCTTGGTCAAAAGCCTTTAAGATAGTCATTTATTAGGACAAAAAGAAAACAAATCATAGAGGTAAACTTACATTTCACCATTTTTTCACCATCACTTGTGGTGCATGCTGTGTGTGATGAACTGGCCCCTGGAATGCCAGCAACCACTGGTGGCCCTTTATTAAGGGACAGAGCCAGCTCCTCAGATGGGGTGAGGGGGTGGTGGTGGGCCCCCGCCAGTTAGACGGGCTTCAGTCTTCTTTCTATTAGCTACATGACAGAATGAATATACTAAATCCTGTTATAATAATAGTTCAGTAATTGTGTAATCAAATATTACCTTTTTGCAGAATGTTTTTGTGTTTCATTTTGACTTGGCTTAAACTTCTTGCTGCTCCAGAAGGATTACACCTTATTAAATAAGAAATATACATTATTATGTTAAACTAAAGAAATAAAAGGAAATGCTTTCATAGTGATATAATATATTCAAAAGGATGTATAAGTCATACTTCATTATTTTGCATTATAATAAAACAGGAGCCAATACCAAATTTGTACTTTAATAAAGTCACACATTTACTCTGTTCGTTATTTTTGCCAACTCTCTTGCTTTAGCTGATGCAGCTGTATTGCTTCTTTTAATATTATTGGCTTAAACTCCTCATAAGCGTGCATTAAAACCTCCAACTCCGCCTCTGTGAAATACGCCACTCTTTTTTTCGCTTTGAGTTTCCATGGTGACTTGTGAAATCGGCGCTCCATTGAAAATGTCTTTATATATTGTCACGGGGCGGATGAAGCACAGCACAAACAGAGGCGTTTGAACCCCGGAGGGCGCGTTTATTTAACAATATATAGGTGATAGGTGAATGGTGAGCCGGTGCACAACCGCTGTCAGTGGCGTTATCTTCTGGGTGCTCGGTGCTCTGGGTGCAGTCGGTGAGTACGGCAACGGTGATTCTTGGGGGAATTAGCTCCGTGTCGCGGTTCAAGGACTGGCTTCTAGAAGATACAAAAGAGATAACAGTCAGAGACAGCATGTAGGAGTGTCGTAGCTCACTGGAGTGCGAGCCTGACGTGGCTTATCTGGCCACCGGCAAACGAGCTCCAGGTGCGGCGAGTCCGGTGATTAGTGGCTTTCCCAGGTGATGGTGGTTTATTCCCAGGGCAACGCTGATGGTAGCTCGGGACGCCCGTCACACTCCCCCCCCCAAGCGCTGTCCTGGTCCTGGCGGAGAAAACAGATGAGATCAAGGGGGATACTGGGGTGGGCGGAGTGACCCTGACAGACCTGCAAAAGCTGACCACAGCCGGGAGAGTCCGTCGGCGTTCCGTTGGCGGTTCCAGCGCGGTGTTTCACATCAAAGTGGAAGTCCTGGAGCGCGAGGAACCAGCGGGTCACCCTGGCATTGGTGTCCTTGGCCCGGGACATCCATTGAAGGGGTGCATGGTCGGTCAGCAGGGTGAACCGCCGGCCCAGAAGGTAGTAACGCAGCTCCAGGACTGCCCACCTGATGGCCAGGGCCTCCTTCTCCACCGCTCGTAGTTCCTCTCGGCTGGGTTCAGCTTCCTGCTGATGAAGAGTACGGATGCTCCTCACCTGCCTGGACCTGGGACAGGACAGCTCCCAGACCCACGTCCGGAAGCATCCGTTTGCAGGAGGAAGGGGCAACCAAGTCCGGGGCTCGCAGAACCGGGCTTGAAGTCAGGACTTCCTTGATCCGGGTGAAGGCCTCCTCCGCAGCGGGGCTCCAGGGTATCCTCTCGGCTGCCCCTTCCTGGTCAGGTCTGTCAGAGGGGCGGCTATAGAGGAGAAGTTGGGGATAAAACATCGGTAGTATCCGGCCAACCCCAGAAAGGCGCGTACCTGGGACTTCGTGGTTGGACGAGGAGCCTCCGGACGGCCGTGACCTTCTGTTCTTGGGGTTGGATTAGGCCCCGCCAACGCGGTATCCCAGGTACTTGGCCTCGTGAGGCGCCAGGTGACATTTCCTGGGGTTGGCGGTGAGTCCGGCCCGTCCGGAGATCCCGCAGCACCGCCTCCGAGGCGCTCTAGGTGTTCTTCCCAGGTCTCAGAGTGAACCACCACATCATCCAGATAGGCGGCGGCATAGTGTTGGTGAGGCCGGAGTAGAATGTCCATGAGCCGTTGGAACGTGGCGGGTGCCCGTGTAGCCCGAAGGGAGGGTCCGGTACTGCCAGTGGCCACCGGGGTTGAGAAGGCCGTTTTGGGCTTTGCTTACGTCGGTTAGGGGACTTGCCAATAGCCTTTGGTGAGGTCCAGTGTTGAGATGTACCGGCCCTCCCAGGCGATCTAGCAGTTCGTCCACACACGGGGCATCGGGTAGCCATCGAACTCAGAGACCTGGTTGAGCCGCCGAAGTCGTTGCAGAAGCGGAGCGAGCCGTCAGGCTTGGGGACCAGGACGATCGGGCTGGACCACGGGCTGGTAGATGGCTCAATTACCCCCAACTTCAGCATTTGTTGGATTTCCTCCTCTATAGCCCGCCGACGAGCCTCAGGGATACGGTAGGGCCGCTGTTTTACTATGATGCCGGGAGGAGTTTTGATGTCGTGCTGTAGGATGTGGGTCTGCCCGGGCGATGGCGAGAACACATCCGAGAACTGACCGACCAGATGTTTGATGTCTGACTTCTGGGCGGGAGACAGCATGACGTTCATGTCGACGACCGGGGCTTCCTGGGTGGTGAGGGCCGCTAGGTTCTCCCTGGTCCCCACCCATTTCTTCAGCAAATTGACATGGTAGATCTGCTCAGGTCGGCGTCGGTCGGGTTGCCTGACTTTATAGTTTACTGGGCCCAGCCGTTCCAGTACGGTGTACGGTCCCTGCCACGTGGCCAGAAACTTGCAGGCCTGGGTGGGGACCAGAACCATGACCCGGTCGCCGACTTGGAATTCTCGCGGCTGGGCGGGGCGGTTGTAGTGGCGTTGCTGAGCTCTCTGGGCCTCCGTCATGTGCTCCCGTACCAGGGGCATCACCCGTTCGATCCGGTCCCGCATGGCCTGGACGTGTTCGACGACCGACCTCTGGGTCGCCGGCTGCTGCTGCTGTTCCCAGGCCTCCCTGGCGACATCCAGCAGGCCTCGGGGCTGACGGCCAAACAGCAGTTCAAATGGTGTGAACCCAGTGGAGGCCTGGGGCACCTCTCGAATCCCGAAGAGGACGTATGGGAGAAGTAAGTCCCAGTCTCTGCGATCCTCGGCCGTCACCCGCCGAAGCATCCGTTTGAGGGTCTGATTGAATCTTTCGACCAGGCCGTCGGTCTGGGGATGGTAGACAGAGGTGCGCAGCTGATGAATCTTCAGCAGCCGGCAGAGGTCGGCCATCACACGGGACATGAACGGGGTGCCTTGGTCGGTCAGAATCTCGCTGGGGATGCCGACACGGGTGGAGAGGAGGAAGAGTTCTTGGGCGATGGCCTTGGCGGTAGCCCTTCGGAGAGGGATAGCTTCTGGATACCGGGTGGCGTAATCGACAATCACCAGAATATGTTCGTGGCCCCGGGCAGACTTTGGCAGCGGCCCTACCAGATCCATCCCGATGCGCTCGAAGGGCACCTCGATGATAGGAAGTGGTATAAGCGGACTGGGGGGAGGAGGCCGGGGCGACGTACGCTGGCATTCAGGGCAAGCCTGGCAAAAGTTTCGTACGTCTCCATCCAGCCCCGGCCAGTGGAAACGGTCCCGGATCCTTTGGGTGGTGTTGGCGACCCCTAAGTGTCCCGCCAATGGATGGGCGTGGGCCAGTTCCAATATTGTGTCCACCTTTGACTTTGGGACCACCAACAGACGCTTTTCCTCCCCCCTTCGCTGGGCAACACAGTAGAGCAAACCGTTCTCCACGATGAAGTGCGGGAGAGGATGGGGGCTGGGCCGGACTTCCTCTCCCTCGAGGAAGCGCACTTGATCCCAGCAGTGTTTTAGCCTATCATCGTCCCGTTGAGCCCGACCGAATGAGCCCCCTCCAGTAACCTGCTGAAACACATCAAAGAATACGTTAGCGTTAGGAGGGGACTCACCATCTCTCCCGCTGTCGGAGGTCATGAGTGCAGTCTGGCGGCGGGCCCCTCTCTTCTTCTCCGGCGGCTTTGGTGGGCTGTCGGCCCGGGCAGCGTTCTTGAGAGCCTCCGGGAAGCCCGGCCAGTCCCGCCCGAGGATCACCGGCACCGGTAGGTCTTGGACGAGGCCTACCTCCAGGTTCCAGCTTCCACCTGCTGTGGTTATTTTGACCCAGCGGGTCGAGACTTTCTTGGTGTCCCCATGGACACAGGTTATCGGCAGGCGTTTTCGGGGCGTGGAACGGGGAGGTAGCAGGCGGGACTGGACCAGGCTGACAACGCTGCCAGAGTCCAGGACGGCGTTTAACTTGCGCCCGCTTAAGGCGATGGGGACGGCCGGGCGCCGTGGGGCACCTCCTGGTGTAAACCCACAGCCCGCTAGCCAGGCCTGGGTTCCCGAGCTGGGGTGGTAGAAGCTTCCGTGGGCATGGGTTCGTCCTTTACTGCAGGGCCCGCCGCCCGCTCTACTGGCCGCCAGGTGCCCTCCGGCGCGCGCTGCTCCTGGGTGCCCTCCGGGAAAAGGTGGCGCTCGCTCCCGGCTTCCTCTTGAGTGCCGCTTCAGCCAGCTCGACCGCTTCCACTAACTCCGAGGACGTCCGGGATTGCGCATGCCGACCGCCTGGCGGTAGGATCGGGAAGAGCCCGCAAGAGCCGGTCGATGACCACCCTCTCGACGATCTGGCCGGGGTCGGGTCCTGATCCAGTAGCCAATGTTGGGCTGGACGGGTGAGCTCGGCGACTTGAGCCCGGGCCGGTCGGCGTGGTTGGAACGCCCAGTCAAAGAACCCTGGGCTGCGCAGATCGGAGATAGACCGACCCTTCCGAGGATCTCCGCTTCAGGTCGTCATAGTTGGCAGCCAGGTCAGCCGGCATGGCATAGAAGCTGCGCTGCGCTTCTCCAGTTAGCAGCGGGCCAGCGCGCGTGCCCACTCTTGGCGATCCCATCCTTCCGTGGACGCGACATTCTCGAACATCTGTAAAAAATCTCTGGGTCGCCATAGCTGGTCATTTTTGGAAGGAGTTGCGCTGCTTGAATGCGGGATCGGGCACGGCGGGCGCGGTCGAGCGGCGGCACCCTGGGCAGCGAGCTCCTGCTCGAGCTGCCCTTGTCGGTTCGCCAGGTGTTCTACGATCTGCTGCTGTCGAAGGGACACCTCTGTGAGTTGCTGTAGCAGCTCCTCCATCTCCTGGCCGGGTCGCGAGCGCTTAGCTGGAGGGGGACAAAGAGAAGAAAAAAAAGATGAGTCGGGGTAGGTGCCCTTTAAACAAAATGGCGTCCGCGGCGTAATGTTTCGTTTTCTTCTCTTTGTTTCGCGTGTTTGTGAGTGCTTCAACATGGCCGCATTCTCCACCACTTGTCACGGGGCGGATGAAGCACAGCACAAACAGAGGCGTTTGAACCCCGGAGGGCGCGTTTATTTAACAATATATAGGTGATAGGTGAATGGTGAGCCGGTGCACAACCGCTGTCAGTGGCGTTATCTTCTGGGTGCTCGGTGCTCTGGGTGCAGTCGGTGAGTACGGCAACGGTGATTCTTGGGGGAATTAGCTCCGTGTCGCGGTTCAAGGACTGGCTTCTAGAAGATACAAAAGAGATAACAGTCAGAGACAGCATGTAGGAGTGTCGTAGCTCACTGGAGTGCGAGCCTGACGTGGCTTATCTGGCCACCGGCAAACGAGCTCCAGGTGCGGCGAGTCCGGTGATTAGTGGCTTTCCCAGGTGATGGTGGTTTATTCCCAGGCAACGCTGATGGTAGCTCGGGCGCCCGTCACAATATGCACCATGCACGTGCATTAACTCTGGGTAACCAGTTAGAGATTGATTAAACTAATTTTTCTCAGGTGCTTTGGAACCATACTCATGGTATGTCTGTTTGGGGTAAATCAACCCAGAGGTTATGATTTATCAAATGGTAAGTTAACCAAGCTTTGTGGAAAACCCCTGGACTGTTTTGTGTTTATTTTCATTCTTTCTGTGACATGTGTGACTTAGTTTCTGTCTTGTGTTAATTGTGTCATTATGTTCAGGAGTGTCTCGTCATGGATGTTATTAACTCCCCTCATAAGTTAGATTCTGTTCAGTGTTAGTTTGTCTGGTGTCGTCTATTTGTAACCCTCTTTACATCCTCCTGCACCACACAGTGACCGAATATTTTTTATTGATTTTTTTTTTTTTTTTTGAGACTAATAAATATTAGTCTGTCTGAATATTAGGGGACAGCCCTAGTTTCAACATACATGTGTGGAATAAAGCAACATTCTCCCACGAGTCTACATGTTATAAAGAGTTTATCTGTAACTTCAAGATAAGAGACACCAAAGTGAGGGCAGAACATACATATACAGTCATGACCAAAAATATTGGCACCCTTTGTTAAATATGATTAAAGAAAGCTGTGAAAATGAATCTGCATTGTTAATCCTTTTGATGTTTTATATAAAAATTCACAAAAATCTAACCCTTCATTGGATAAGAATTTGAAATGGGGAACTTATCATTATAATTTTTTTTTCTCAAATACATACGTTGGACACAATTATTGTAATATATAAGTAATATATATATATATATATATATATAATATAAGTAATATATATATATATATATATATATATATATATATATATATATATATATATATATATATATATATAATTAAATTCATATTGACATATTGCTTCACAGAAATGTAAATAGAAGGAAAAACAAAGCCCAAATTATTTTCCATAACAGTGAGGAAAACCAAAGAATATATTTCTGTTGTGCAGCAAAAGATAATTGAGCTTTACAAATTAAGTCTTGTGGTCAGAAAACCTTAAAATCAAGCTGTCAAACAGCACATACACCACCACATGTTGTTTAAGAGAGTTTCAAGAAAAATTCTCCAGCATATTTAGTTATTAGACGTGACTGGAAAACCTTATTTCATAATAATATTTCATAATGCTAAATTCTTATACAATAAAAGGTTGCAGTTTTGTACTTTATTTTTAATAAAAGATACAAGGATTTAACAATGCACATTCATTTTCTTTGATCATGTATTTACCAAGCATTCTAATATTTTTTTGACTAAGGCTGTGTATATGTATATATATATATATATATATATATATATATATATATATATATATATATATATATATATATATATATACCAGGCTGTTAATATCTGTCACTGATCTGTCAGTTAATAAATGAAAAACAGCAGATTTAGATTTTATTTTTATTACGCAGACAATCACACTAAATACATTGAAACACAATACACATTAACACTAAACGATTACATATAATTCATTAAACACATGAACATATAACATAAATGCTTTAAGCCATCTGGCCCCAGTTGTTGGTCTCTGATTTTGTTGGCCGTGTGCTCCCTTTTTTCTGGAGGTGACCGGCTCACACTTGCATTGTCCTGTTAAAGTAACAGACAGAATGATGTAACATTAAGCAGATCGAATTATTATCTTTGAGAAAATCTAAAGATATATTGCTTCTACCATATTAAAATATAATACATATAGTTTTAAATAGTAAAGGCTGTAGTGCATACGTTCTTAAGTAAGTCTAAATAAAACTTCATGGAGAGCTGGGACGTGGGCTGTGGGTCTTGATGTTTCTGCATCTTCAGTTTAGGCTTCTTTGTCACCTTGATGGTTTCTACACACAGTACTTTTTGTGGAGATGGCTCACACACATCTCTGCTTTCCAGCTGAAATAAAAGACATAACCAAGTAATGCCAGGCAGTTTTAAAGGGTGCTTCTTGAATCCAAACATATATCTTTCTATCATTTGGAAATATAAAGTCATGAGATTTTAAATAACAGACCTAGACATCATTGTAGCTTATGTGAAGACAATGAAAAGAACTTACTGATGCCTTCTGCTGCCTCCACTGCCTCTGCTGCTGTCTCCACTGCTCCTCCGCTTCTGCTTCTGCTGCTCTGTGAGTCTTGGCTTGGCTCCTGTCGGGGAGTTTCCCTGTAAAGCCCAGAATTCACAGGCAGCACTTTTGAGGTCCTGGAGGGCATAGGTAGTTCCTGGGTGGAAGAGGTGCTCAGCTGCTCAGCAAGCCTCCGTTTTCCTGCCTTTGTGGCTCTGGTGGGCACTGATGCTTCCTTTATAAACCCAGTAGGCAGTGGAGAACTGGCTAGCACTCCTGCTCCCTGTGAGGTCCCGGTATATACAGGGTTCCTGTCAGGTATAGAAGCTACCTGTGGGCGCTTCTCCTGGAGCAATTCCTTCCTCAATCGCTCAGGTATTTTGAGCCTCTGCCTATCCGGGGTCTTTTGGGGCACGGGTGCTGCCTTTTCTGAAGAGGCTCTGGGTGACACCTGTAGCAGCTCCTGCCTCAGCCGCTCGGGTATCTTGAGCCTCTGCCTCTCCTGGGTCTTGTTGCGTACAGGTGTTCCCTTCTCAGAAGAGGCTTGGGGCTCGTGCTGCAGTTCCTGCCTCAGTGGTTTAGAGATCTGTGAGGCAGGCACAGGTTCTCTCTGAAGAGACCTTGTAGGAATCGGTGGTCTCTTTGAGGACCTGGCAGGCACAGGTGATCTCAGTTCATTAGCAGCCTTTAGAAGATGCTGCTTCAGATGCTCAGGGATCCTGAGTTTTCCTCGCTGCAGGGACCCAGTGGGCACAGGATGAACCCGGGGGGTGTCGCCAGGCACAGGAGGTCCCTGAGCGGACCCGTTCTTTTTAGTGGTCCTCAGTGAGTTCCCAGCCTTCTCAGACCTACTAAGCACAGGTGGTCCCTGAGGTTTCTTCTGTCTCCAGTACATCTGTTGCTCCTTGGTGTTCAGTGCTGCCTCTGAGAAGCCTGAGCGCGGGGACTCAACCTTCTCAGAGTCATCACTGAAGGCCAGGGAAGTGGGGCATGAAGTTTCCCCTGCCACTATTGTTCCCCACCAGTCAGGTGCGGTGAAGTTCCCATACTCAGGCTCCTGATCTATGGGAAGGGAGACCTCCGTTATGGCCCACCACTGCTTTGCGGCGAGGGCAGTGCTGAGCTCATCTGAGAGCTCAGATAATGGTGACTGCACTGCACTCTCAGGAATGGGAATAAAGGACATTGTCGTGTTGATTTCTGAATCGGTGGTGAAAGATGAATGAAAAAAACTGCTGTTGTCTTTGTATCTGTAAAACACTGCAGCAGAAAGAGAAAGACAAGCGATGACATAGAATAGCGAACAATTAAGAGCCTGAAAGTTGGTGATGTCTTTTTTTGATTGATTTACTGCAAAATGTTTAGTTAAAGAGAGAGATAATACAAGAATCATAGGAAAATATAATCTATATATAAAAAACATAATTATTAACTGTATGTTAAAAAGAAAAAACAAAAATGAATTGCTCAAATCAATCGTTGCTTTCTTTCATTATTATTAAATTTACAAATCAACCTCCAATTTCCTCACGGACCTCCGCTGCATGCCTGTTAATTTTATCTCAAAGAAGAAAGCAGATATTTGAAAAATATAGTTATGAAAACATGAAACAAAGGTTAAAATTCAGATGTAAAGAGCATACTCACTCGCCAAAACTCGCTACAAATTGAATGATGCATCTTCACTCATATTTATAGACTTCTCTCTGAACGTTCTATTGGAATGCAGCGATCATAATGACGTAATATCTGACCGATCTACTGGTCTAATTGGCTGAAAAGTATTTTAAAAAGACACAAATTAACATTTAAAAAAAAAAAAAATCTATATATAATTAAACATATCTAAAATAGCTACATTCATCGCAAAAGTAAACATGCAAGCGCTTTTATGAGCGCAGAGCGCAGCGCGTTAAGTTGTCGTGTTAATATCATAAACTGCGCTGTAAATGTGGTGATTATCGGTCAAGGTTTTGGCTTTCAGGGAGATTTGTCTGTATGATGAAAACCTCCTCCTGATGGCAGTTTGACGCCATTCTTCTGGTTTGATTTAATTATTGACTATTTGATACATTTTTCGGCCTCATATTTACAAGAATGAAGATTGTAACTAATGTTCTGCCTGAAGTTCCCTGATTTTACCACTGGATGGCGCCCTTTCTGCTCCAGATCACCTGATTGTTAGAGACTTGTAGCACACCTGTTCTTAATCACTCTTAATGACCAACCTTATTTAAATGTCTGACAGCCTGTTGTTCTTGTTTAGTCCTGATTTCTGTTGGAGTATGTTGTCAGTCAGTCAGTTGTGGTCAGAGCTTTTGTTTTTGTTCCTTTTGTGTGTGTGAGCCACTTTTCCCTGCCTTATGTTGAAGGGAAGTTTTCTTTTGAGACCTTACAATCAAGAAGTGTTTTCTGAGTTCCTTTGTGGCTGTTCCTATACGATGACCCTAAGATTATACTCTGGTTCTTGGAATTAATTTCAAACCAGGTTTCTCCTATTCCAGTGGTGCTGTAGTAAGCGCCAAAGTTTAACTCACCGTGGACCTGGGTTCGATCCCCACTGGAATCATAACATAGTTGTATTTGCTAAGGCAGTAGGTAAATAATAATATTGTGAAATGTTTTTAGTATTTAAAATAGGTGCTTTCTATTTAAGTATATTTTAAAATGTAAATTATTCCTGTGATCAAGTTAAATATTCAGCATTTTCTTAATCCAAGTGTAACAATATACAGTACACTATTTAGAGTTCAAAAGAGTTATTTCAACTCTTATTTAGTACACAAGTGATGATAAAGACATGGAATTAAAAACAATGCTGTTATCCAGAACCTTTTATTCATCAAAAAAAACCTAATAATAATAATAATAATAATCATCATCATCATCATCATAGTAATGTTTTTTAGCAGAAAATCAGAGTATTGGATTTATTCCTGAAGGATCATGTGACTGGAGTAATGAAGCCTGATTGATTGTTTGTTCCTAATTAATTGTTCTACACTGTCTACACTTTAAAATAAAATCCTGTAAAATTACAGTAAACTATTTTTAATGTTGTTGATTTTAATGTTGTAACATTGCTAGAAGCTAATGATTAGATTTTTCTTTTTTTACAAGCAATTGGCTCAAACAAAAGATCATCTTCAGACATTACACTTTTATTAAAATGTTTAAAGCAATTCTTAACATTCTTCTTCACCAGTGCTGGATTAAACAGAACATAAAACCGTGTCATCACATGAACATCCTGTTCCAGAATACAATGCAGTGACATCACAAACATAACATGACTATGTAATCTATACTTACTTTGCAGATCTACCTGCAGAACTGTAACATTATTTAACCTGACTAGATAAAGCCCCACTCAAAGTCCATGAAGTTTTTGATGAGAGTGGCCACCTGAGGATTCACAGTCGCTGCTTTTCTTTCTGCACAAGCTTCCCTCTCTTCTTGGACACTACTTTGGTTCTCTTTTTTTTCCCCTTTTAAGGTTCACACCAATGAAGCGTCTAGAATGTAAAACCAGAGAAACATAAGATATTAGGTTACGTAAATAAGGAATAATTGCACTTTAATCAAAAAAACCCATTCTATTATTAAGACTAATGTCATTATGCAGCATCTGCACCATCTTTAGTTCAGCTTTGATCTGAGAGGGCCTAAGAATCTTAGAGTGATGTAGACAACAACTTTGTTACAATTCTTTCTAGATTTTTTTGTTATTCTATATTATTATTATTAATGCCAAACCAATGTCTTGATTGAACTGAACAGATATTTGGAAAAATGTCAGTACCACCATTGACTTTCATAATATTACTTTTTCCTCCTATAGTAGTGATTGGTGGAGAAGATCAGTCTGGTCATGACATTTTTCCAAATATCCTCCTTTCTGTTCAGTAGAACAAATAAATTTATACAAATTTGGAACTACTACTAATGACAGATTTTCAACTATCCATTTGAGTCAATATTCATAATAAAATACGTTTCACAAAGCTATCCTTATTCAGATTTAACATAATGCTTCCTCTTGGTCCTGCAAACTGAAGACATAATAGGAGAAAACATCAATGCTGATCATCCAGCCTCCAAGTGTGACTTTGTCACCAGCAACTGAAAGAGACAACTGTGATGTTTAATGTCCTGAAACAGTATCAAATCTAGGTTGCACATTTCACAAAAAGGCTAAATGCAGTTTAATTTGTGTCTTTCAATGGTTATCATAAAATATGCTGCTGCAAATTAATACAGTCCATGACATGGAATGACAAAAAAATGACCCCCAAAACATAAGAACAGTTGTTGAGGAAAACGGGACGTTTTCCCAATTTTGTAAGTTTGCCTTGTTTTTTGAGTGATACCTTGTATTGTAAACACATTGGGATGTGTTACTGATTTATCAAGAAGAAGAGACCACACAGAATATTGTATTCTTTTATTTGATAAGTATTTATAAGATACACAGTACACATGGTGTTTTATTCACTTTATTGAATAGTAGAAAGAAAGACCACCACAGCATCATGTGTAAAAGAAGTTTATTGAGAAAAGACATTAGGTATGATATATGTAGCATTTAGTTAAAGTATAGCCAGAAATAAAATATGTATTAGTAAGAACTTTGAAGAATAGGAATGTTACCGTTGAGTGCTGAGTTCCTGACGCGGAGAGGAGGACATCTTAGAAAGATCTTCGCAGAAGAGAAGACTGATAAGATGGCTGTGTTTTTATAGTGAGGTTCTTGAAAGGGAGGTCTCCAGCTGTACGGGACTTTCCCAAAAAGTGTTGACTTGCACCTGTAGTCTATATAGGAGGGTTGCACTTAGAAGTGAGCCAGAAGATAAAGCTGCACCTCGGCGACACGCTTCTCCGATGCCAGACAGCCTCGCCACGACGCCTCCGAATGACCGAGCTCGCAAATAATAGAACTTTGTTTTTATTTCTATTTTATATTAGTGTTTTATTTGTAATGTATTTAACCTATATATAATAAAACTATATCTTATTATAACCAATACGCTCGCCTGCCAAAAGACTCTGATTTCAAGACCTGAGCAGAACAGACCACGGAGAAGTCTTCTGTGACCTGTCTTGTGAGTATGATTAAATGCTTATTAGAGATAGGACAGACTCGACTTACTTTACCTTACCTGAAGATAA
Source organism: Puntigrus tetrazona (assembly GCF_018831695.1). Lineage (NCBI taxonomy): Eukaryota > Metazoa > Chordata > Actinopteri > Cypriniformes > Cyprinidae > Puntigrus > Puntigrus tetrazona. The sequence continues at coordinate 10,070,099 of NC_056716.1, forward strand.
ACTAAATAAGGTAGAAGGTGCAGGAGATTTGCGCACCATAAAACATGGCGCCCAACGTGGGGTATATTGATCATTGATTACTGGCCATAATCAACGATCGATTGCTCAGCCTAATCAAGACGTTCTAGAAGTGAAAGTGTAGAGTTTAATAGGTGAAAGAGATCCTATAGAAAACTCTAGTAGTTAAAAATAATTCAAAAAGAATTATTTAATAAACTCAGAAAGAGTTTAGTGTGCACACAAAGAAGAAAAATCTCGTAAGTTAGAGACGAATGCTTACTGAGGTTAGAGAAGTCTTGAGGGGCTGTAGATCTGTCAAGTGGGGGGACGCCTTGCTTGTAAGAAATACAGTCCATAAAACGAATTAGAGAACAGAAAAGTACTCTAAAGTCCAGAGACATACAGAACAGAAGAAGTTCAATCAAATAAAAATAGTCGGTGCAAGATAGCCTACTAAAATATTGAGAATAATATGAAGAAAAAATAGAGAGAGAAGGGGGATGTGAGCAAATTTAGTTTACATCCAGAGACAAAACCTAATATAAGAAACAATACGAAGAGAGTAGTGGAAAACTTTTGTCCAAAAAAAGTACTCTAAGAAACGTGTTTTAGTTCGGTAAGAACTAGAATTATATCGGTTTTAATTAATACAGAGTTATTTGGTTTCTATCCAAGCCAATACAGAACAGAAGAAGTTCAATCAAATAAAAATAGTCAGCACAAAATAGCCTACCATGAATATTAGAAGTGATACTAAGAAAACTGTTAAAAATAGAGGAAGACAAAAAAAGATGAAAAGAGAACATTGAGAGCTTTGGACATGATATGGGGAAACCTAGAGATTCTAGAGAAGTCTTTACAAGGGCAGGTCAAGAATTAGTGCATGAACTAAATAAAAGGAGATATGAGAAAACGTGAAAAATTTCTCATAGTTTATGATGGTTTAATAGAAAAAACTAGAGGAGGAATGGTAGTGCTAAATGGAAATCTATTAAAGCAAACAGGAAAACGGACTGACGTTACGATTTCTTTTCTTTTTTTTTCTTTTTTTAAAAAAGAATAAAGATAAGAAACTAAGTGTTAGCAGAAATAGAGAAAACTAAGTAGCATGTAGGTATGCAGAGTCCTGGGTCAGTCAGATTAACCTCTGGTTTGCTGCATTGGACTTATGTAGCACATACCATCGTGAAAGACCGTAGAGAAGATCTATGTAGCACCAAAAGATCAGAGTAAGGAACTGAGATGATAATGTCATCCTTGATTCAAATAGCGGTCTGTAGAGAAGTTAAGATAATACATTTAATCTTAAAGGAGACAGGACAGTTTGGGCATTCTGAAATAGCAGGGAACAAATGTTAGGAGGAATAATAAGTAATTAAAGTAAACAAAACTTTAAAGAAACAAACCTATTAATGGATAATAGGAATAGAGGAAATGTAAATAAATTCATAGTGAAAGGAAAGGAGAAAAATGGAGCTCATGAAACAGTAATCTCTGTCAGGAAGAAAGAAAATAGCTCCTCAAGACGAGTTAGAAGAAGTAGTGAGCAGTGAAGAGGAAAGAACTTAAACTAAACTGAGAACTCATACTCATCGTCAATTAGGAAAAAGGGTTAGCATAGTGAGATGGAATTAGTTATAAATAACAAGTATAGAAGACTAAAACATGAGAAAGTGTTGAGCTCGAGTGCGTAGTTCACGTAGCAAAAAAGTTTATTCTTCATACTTTGTAAATACTTTCAGTACAGCGTGTGCTCTTCAGCATGCGCACAGAGAGACGTAATAACTTAACCTCGTAATTTACTTGATGCTGTCATTCACGCAGCATAGTATATATATGTTAAATACATAAATACTTGGTTGAGCTTAATACAATTAAGCAAGAGTGTACGTACTTTAACAGAAGTAGAGATAAAAGGAGTTTAATACAAAAATGACACTAATAAGAGGGAGAGAGAATAAATAAACAAACAGTAAGGTTATTACTGATTTATTTATTGAATTTAACTTATGGACCACTAAGAACAACAAGCAGTCACTTCCTGCAGCATAAATATCTAAATAAGAAGGATAGTCAAGATCAGGAAGAACTAATAATATTCTAGGAGGGATATACGTTTAATAGAAAAGTGATTAGGAAATTGGATAAAATTATAGAAGGTTTAAAACCGCAGATAAAACAGCTCAAAAGAGGTTTCGACACGGTGAAAAGTTAGTGAGGCATAGAGAGAAGAAACAACCTGCAGCTGGTGTTAGGGATTTTCCAGTGAAACAACTGATTTATGACTCCGAAGCAGAGCAGTACAAACTAACCTTTTAGAACTGCAATAGACAGATACTGTACACAGATACTGTAGGATTCAGAAAAAGTTCTTATTCTGATCATAGTATTAAAGTTGCTATAGAATGCAATTTGAAGTAGTGAAGGTGTAAATGGTTTAGTTAAGTGTACAGGTAATATCAGCAGAGTTTATAGAAAAGATTAGAGACTTAACTGGAATAGAGGACAAATACTTACAGTAGAAAGAAATTCTATTTAGTGCCTCTAAAGATCAAATGCCATTGTTAAGTGTATGGTTGTCAATAGAAGAAGAAATACCAATGTCAGATAAAGTTAGATTATTGAGGGATGTAGGAAGAAATATTCCAGGTGGATATAAATTGATAACAATCCTAAAACACCTATCTAAGAAACAGATAGAGGAAAGACTTGCAGAGTATGATTTAACCTCCCAACATCTAAGGATAGTGAGGAAAAGGGAACCTCAAAATATGAGCGCACAGAAATTACAAAAGGTTAATTTCACAAAAATGCAGAATAATAAAACAGGAGAGAGAAAGCAGTATAACACTCGTTTTCAAACTAGACAAAAAGAAGGAAATAGCAACACTACGTTTAGGACAGAGAGTCAAAGTATAAGAGTTGGAAAGAAGAATGTAAGAATAGGTAAAGATGGATTGGAAAGTAAGATGGGGGATGTAAGCTACATTCCAGCAAATAGGTGGGAGAGAAGGACCCCAGCTGAAAGAAGATGGACTAAAGTGGTAGATAAGACAGGAATGTTAATAGATCCAGAAAGTACGAAGAAAACAGTAGAGCAGAAACAAGTTGTACCACAATGAAATCAACTTGGCCTGTTGAAGAGGAATATCTGTGATCAAAGTAATTTGAAAAGGATAATAATCTATTTATTAATGTAGAAGGAACACAATAGTTCATTGATTCAGCAGCAGATGTTACCTCGACAGCAGAGCCAATACAATTCACTGATAATATTCTGGTACAAGCTTATATACAATTCAATTCAATTCAAGTTTATTTGTATAGCGCTTTTTACAATAGCTATTGTTCCAAAGCAGCTGCACGAAAACAAATCATTACACATCAGGATGAATTACAATACAAGAAAATTCAAGATAGAATTAGTCATTAAGAGAATTAATTAATGAATTAATCCAGGCGGAAGGTTAAGTTTTCCTCGACGTCATCGCAGGAAGGTCATCTCCTCACTGGGTCCACTGGAGAGGCTCGGTACCTAGATGCCTCGGGATGTGCATCCCGAGGTGGAGACAAAAGGATAATTAGCGTAGCGGCCATTCATACTATTGGGAATCACGATGTACTGTAGCATAGGTTTATGTGAATCTTTATGAGTATGCTTGGCTAAAAAGATATGTCTTTAGCCTAGACTTAAACTGAGAGAGTGTGTCTGATCCCCGAACATTAGCAGGAAGGTTATTCCAGAGTTTGGGTGCCAAATGTGAAAATGCTCGACCACCTTTAGTGGACTTTGCTATACGAGGAACTACCAGGAGCCCTGAGTTTTGAGATCTTAAAGAGCGTGATGGGTTGTAGCGAGACAGAAGGCTGGTCAGATAAATGGGGGCTAAACCATTTAGAGCCTTGTAGGTCAGTAACAGTATTTTATAATCAATTCGGAAATGAACAGGCAGCCAGTGCAGGGAGGATAAAACTGGGGTTATATGATCCTATTTCCTTGTCCTGGTAAGAACTCGAGGCGGCTGCGTTCTGCACTAACTGAAGCTTGTTTATTGAAGATGCTGGACAACCAGCGAGCAGCGCATTACAGTAATCCAGTCTAGATGTCATGAACGCATGAACTAGCTTTTCTGCATCTGAGAGAGAGAGCATGTGTCTGAGTTTAGCAATATTTCTAAGATGAAAGTAGGCAGATTTTGTAACATGAGTGATATGGTGTTGAAGGACAGGTTGCTGTCAATATCACACCCAAGTCTTTAACTGTCGGATAACGTTTATATCACATCCATCTAATTGTAGTTTGAGAAATTTGCTGTAAACATGTTTTGGGGCCGATAAGAAGCACCTCTGTTTTATTAGAGTTTAATAGAAGAAAATTTCTAGTCATCCAGTCTTTTATGTCTTTAACACACTCTGTTAATTTAGACATTTCTGATAACTTATCAGGCTTAGATGAAATGTATAGCTGTGTGTCATCTGCATAACCGTGAAATTAACCCTGTGCTTTCTAATAATGTTCCCCAGGGCAGCATGTATATAGAGAACAGTAAGGGGTCTAGAACTGATCCTTGAGGCACACCACACTTTACAGGCATTGTACTAGAGCGGTCTCCGTTTATATCTACAAATTGATAACGGTCTGATAGGTATGATTTAAACCACTTTAAAGCCTGTCCCTGTACACCAGCGGTGTTTAAACGCTCCAGGAGAATATTATGATCTATAGTGTCAAATGCAGCAGTGAGATCCAATAAAACTAGTAGCGAGACGCGCAGCCTCGGTCGGAGGCTAAGAGCAGGTCATTAGTGATTTTAACTAATGCGCTTTCTGTGCTATGGTGCGGTCTAAAACCTGACTGAAACTCCTCATAGACGTCATTCATCTTTAAGAAGGAGCATAACTGCGCTGACACAACTTTTTCTAAAATTTTTGATATAAATGGGAGATTTGATATTGGTCTGTAGTTAGATAATTCATTAGGATCAAGTTGTGGTTTTTTGATCAGAGGCTTAATAATTGCTAATTTGAATGGGTTGGGTACGTGACCTAATGATAGGGAGGAGTTAATAATATTTAGAAGAGGTTCACCAGCTACTGGTAATATATCTTTCAGAAATTTAGTTGGAATAGGATCTAATACACACGTGGCAGATTTAGACTTATTGATTAGTTTATTTAACTCTTCCTGTCCTATGGTTGCAAAACACTGTAACCGAATTTGCTGGGTACTGAGTAAGGCTGGACTATAGGACAAAGTTAAGGGTTGATTTTTTCCGTTATTTTAAGTCTGATATTATCTATTTTATTAGTGAAGAATTGTATAAAGTCATTGCTACTTAACTGAGAGGGTGTGCAGCGTTCTATTGATGACCGATCATTTGTTAATCTAGCCACTGTGCTAAATAAAAATCTAGGACTGTTTTGGTTGCTTTCAATGAGTTTACGGAGGTGCTCGGCTCTGGCTGCTTTTAGTGACTGTCTATAAATGCACATAATGTCCTTGTAGGCAATTCTAAAAACCTCTAGTTTAGTCTTTCTCCACTTACGTTCTAGTGAACGAGTAGCTGTTTTTAGAGCGTGTGTATGACTATTGTACCATGGTACACTTTTATTCTCTCTAATCTTTTTTAACTTGATGGGAGCGACAGTATCTAATGTGCGAGTGAAGATACTGCACATACTGCTGGTCATTTGCTCAAGATCATCTGCATTCTCTCAGGTTTGCGGAGCAGGTCAGATAGATCTGGTAGGTTGTTTGTGAATTTATCTACAGTGGTTGGGATAATGGTTCTACCCAGTTGGTAACGAGGTGCGGCTCGGTTAATCTCACTTACAGAAAGTTTATAGGATATAAGGAAATGATCAGTGATATCATCACTTAGAGGTAAGATATCTAGGTCTAAAACATCGATGCCATGCGAAATAATTAAATCTAATGTATGCTTACATCAATGTATCGTCATGAGCCGTAGGCTTTCATTTGGATTTGTCTGTGCATGTTTGTTTTTTTTTTCTCTCAAAGATTGTGTGCCCATTGACTTGCATTATAACATATATCTTTTTATCATGTGGAAATATGAATGAGATTTTAAATAATAGACCTAGACAACATTGTAGCTTATGTGAAGACAATGAAAAGAACTTACTGATGCCTTCTGCTGCCTCCACTGCCTCTGCTGCTGTCTCCACTGCTCCCTCCGCTTCTGCTTCTGCTGCTCTGTGATTCTTGGCTTGGCTCCCTGTAGGGGGGAGTTTCCCTGTAAAGCCCCAGAATACACAGGCAGCACTTTTGAGGTCCTGGAGGGCATAGGTAGTTCCTGGGTGGAAGAGGTGCTCAGCAAGCCTCCGTTTTCCTGCCTTAGTGGCTCTGGTGGGCACTGACGATTCCATTAAACACACAGAAGCGAGTGGAGAACTGGCTAGTATTCCTGCTCCCTGTGAGGTCCTGGTATATACAGGGTTCCTATCAGAAGCTACCTGTGGGCATCTGGAAGGAGAGGTCAGAGGCTTCTCCTGGAGCAGTTACTTCCTCAGTCACTCAGGTATTTTAAGCCTCTGCCTCTCCTGGGTCTTGTTGGGTACAGGTGTTGCCTTCTCAGAAGACGCTTGGGGCTTCTGCTGCAGTTCCTGCCTCAGTGGATCAGAGATCTGTGAGGCAGGCACAGGTTCTCTATGTAGAGAGCTTGTAGGCATCGGTGGTCTCTGTGAGGACCTGGCAGGCACAGGTGATCTCAGATCCTTAGCAGCCTGCAGCAGATGCTGCCTCAGATGCCCAGGGATCCTGAGTTTTCCACGTTGCTGGGACCCAGTGTGCACAGGATGAACCGGGAGGTATCACCAGGCACAGGTGGTCCCTGAGGGGACCCGGCAGTGTCTGGTACTACCTGATTCTCCTTCTGCCTCACCTGCTTGGTGGTCCTCAGTGAGTTCCCACACTCAGCCTTCTCAGACCTACCAAGCACAGGTGGTCCCTGAGGTTTCTTCTGCCTCCAGTTCTTCCGTTGCTCCGTGGTCTTCAGCATTGCACCTGAGAAGCCTGAGCACAGAGACTCAGCCTTCTCTGATGCATTGTTAAAGGCCAGGGATGAGGTGTGGTCTCTCTTCTTACTTCAGGCAGGCACAGGTGCTTCCTTTTGGGATCTTGGAGGCATTTGTGCACTCTGTGTCTTCTTCTGCCTCCGTGGTTCCTTGGTGTTCAGTGCTGACTCTGAGAAGCCTGAGCGCGGGGACTCAACCTTCTCAGAGTCATCACTGAAGGCCAGGGAAGTGGGGCATGAAGTTTCCCCTGCCACTATTGTTCCCCACCAGTCAGGTGTGGTGAAGTTCCCATACTCAGGCTCCTGATCTATAGGAAGGGAGACCTCCGTTATGGCTCACCACTGCTTTGCGGCGAGGGCAGTGGTGAGCTCATCTGAGAGCTCAGATAAAGGTGACTGCACTGCACTCTCAGGAATGGAGATAAATGACATTGTCATGTTGATTTCTGATTCGATGGTGAAAGATGAATGAACAAAACTGCTGTTGTCTTTGTATCTGTAAAACACTGCAGCAGAAAGAGAAAGACAAGCGATGACATAGAATAGCGAATAATTAAGAGCCTGAAAGTTGGTGATGGTTTTTCTTTCCTTTTACAGGCACAGTTTTACGTGCATAGTGGTGGTCTACAAGTTATGAAAATATTAAACACAACTTAAAATTCAGATAATGTATTCTTAAATATTTCTCCTGTAGGATGAAGATGATGAAGATGATGAAGATGATGATGAAGAGACCACATCTGCTGTGACAGAAGTGGACAATGCTGGTAAATCCACTTAGGTATGATGCATACCATTATAATGTATTGCCCCTTTTTGCATTAAAGTAACAAACTGTCATTGTCCTTTCACAGAACATACCTAGGGATTTGCCCACAGATGAGGGTCCTCCACCCTTTAGCACACAATCTAAGCAGGGCAACAATTTGTGTCCAGGTGTCCATATTTTAATTATATTGTCTGACCAAACAATCTCATTTATTAATTTTTTTCCACCTTCCTAGTTGCCAGCAAAGGAGCTGTATAAGGTCCATCTTCAAAAACAAATAAGGAAAAGTGACATGGAGATGGACCTTATACAGCTTCAAATGGAAGAGAAAAGGCTCCTCGTTAAAAAAGCAGCACTTGAAATTGAATTACTGGAGCATCGCCTTAATATGAGAATTTGTCTGAATATTCTGTCAGAACAATCTGTTGCATGATAAAAGTGTTGGGTGTATGTATATATGTATATATCTGTGTGTATGTATAAAGCAAAAAAAAAAAAACATTTTATTGAATTGTACTTTTATTTTTGTTCAGGAAATAAAGAAATGAAGTGCCTGGCAGACCAGTGCAAAAAAAACTAATAAAAGTAATTTTGACAGATCCTGTCTCTCAAAAGTCTTCAGTCTCTGTTGGCCTGCAAAATCTGTAGATGTTCCTCTGGCCCATCTTCCTCAATACAAGGAGGGTGGCTCTCCCCTCTTATAGTGGCAATATTGTGAAGCACAACACAAGCCACTATAATGTCACATGCCCTCTCTGGACTAACCCGGAGCCCACGCAGACACTGAAACCGAGATTTGAGGATCCCTATAGTCATCTCCACCTTGGCCCGTGTTCGGCTGTGATCCAGGTTAAAGCGTGTCTGTGGTCCAGGCTCAGGTTCAGGGTAGGGTGTCATTAAATAGAGCAGACAAGGGTATCCTCTGTCCCCCAACAAGTAACCAGTGTACTGTCCTGTAATGATTGAAGTGTGCAACACAAATATAGTAAAAAGAATTGTAAAAAATTGTATGAAGTAAAACATACCCTGCTGAAATGCCTGGCATAATGATGACTCGCGGAAAATTCTGGCATCATGTACATATCCTGGCCATTTTGCCTCGACATTGGTAATTATTTGGGTTGCCTCACATATTACCTAGTTAGTGGAAAAAGTAATGACTTTAATGATTTTAAGAAGGGAAAAAAGTTAAGTTGATACCTGCACATTGATACTACGAACAGATTTCCTATTATCATGGTCTCCCTCATTTATTGATGGAGCTTTAATAGGAATGTGAGTGCCATCAATGAACCCAATTACATTTGGAAACCCTGAAACAGAAAGTTCTGGATAACGCACAGACAATATAATTAAAATATGGACACCTGGACACAAATTGTTGCCCTGCTTAGATTGTGTGCTGAGGTTGAAGGACCCTCATCTGTGGGCAAATCCCTAGGTATGTTCTGTGAAAGGACAATGACAGTTTGTTACTTTAATGCAAAAAGGGGCAATACATTATAATGGTATGCATCATACCTCAGTGGATCTACCAGCATTGTCCACTTCTGTCACAGCAGATGTGGTCTCTTCATCATCATCATCTTCATCCTACAGGAGAAATATTCAAGTATACATTATCTGGCAAAAAAAACAAAACCTAAAAGCAACTGAAGGTACCTGACAACAAATCACTTACAACTGTGACAGACTGTGTTCTTCTGGAGGGTCCAATAATACAATCAGTCCATCAGTATCTATAGGAACACACAACCCATAAAATTCTCAATTTTATCAAAGAAAACAATACATGAAAAGAGTAACATGTCAGTCTAAGATCACAGTAGCCTATACATCATATGCAGATAAATAAAATAAGCCTACATAAAAATTAATCTTGTTCAAGTGACAGAGATAGTAATTTATTAGGACAAAAAAATAAAAAACAAATCATAGAGGTAAACTTACATTTCACCATTTTTTCACCATCACTTGTGGTGCATGATGTGTGTGATGAACTGGCCCCTGGAATGCCAGCAACCACTGGTGGCCCTTTATTAAGGGACAGAGCCAGCTCCTCAGATGGGGTGAGGGAGGTGGTGGTGGGCCCCGCCAGTTAGACGGGCTTCAGTCTTCTTTCTATTAGCTACATGACAGAATGAATATACTAAATCCTGTTATAATAATAGTTCAGTAATTGTGTAATCAAATATTACCTTTTGCAGAATGTTTTGTGTTTCATTTTGACTTGGCTTAAACTTCTTGCTGCTCCAGAAGGATTACACCTTATTAAATAAGAAATATACATTATTATGTTAAACTAAAGAAATAAAAGGAAATGCTTTCATAGTGATATAATATATTCAAAAGGATGTATAAGTCATACTTCATTATTTTGCATTATAATAAAACAGGAGCCAATACCAAATTTGTACTTTAATAAAGTCACACATTTACTCTGTTCGTTATTTTTGCCAACTCTCTTGCTTTAGCTGATGCAGCTGTATTGCTTCTTTTTAATATTATTGGCTTAAACTCCTCATAAGCGTGCATTAAAACCTCCAACTCCGCCTCTGTGAAATACGCGCTCTTTTTTTTCGCTTTGAGTTTCCATGGTGACTTGTGAAATCGGCGCTCCATTGAAAATGTCTTTATATATGCACCGTGCACGTGCATTAACTCTGGGTAACCAGTTAGAGATTGATTAAACTAACTTTTCTCAGGTGCTTTGGAACCATACTCATGGTATGCCTGTTTGGGGTAAATCAACCCAGAGGTTATGATTTATCAAATGGTAAGTTAACCAAGCTTTGTGGAAAACCCCTGGACTGTTTAGTGTTTATTTTCATTCTTTCTGTGACATGTGTGACTTAGTTTCTGTCTTGTGTTAATTGTGTCATTATGTTCAGGAGTGTCTCGTCATGGATGTTATTAACTCCCCTTCATAAGTTAGATTCTGTTCAGTGTTAGTTTGTCTGGTGTCGTCTATTTGTAACCCTCTTTACATCCTCCTGCACCACACAGTGACCGAATATTTTTTTATTGATTTTTTTTTTTTTTTTTTTTTTTGAGACTAATAAATATTAGTCTGTCTGAATATTAGGGACAGCCCTAGTTTCAACATACATGTGTGGAATAAAGCAACATTCTCCCACGAGTCTTCATGTTATAAAGAGTTTATCTGTAACTTCAAGATAAGAGACACCAAAGTGAGGGCAGAACATACATATACAGTCATGACCAAAAATATTGGCACCCTTTGTTAAATATGATTAAAGAAAGCTGTGAAAATGAATCTGCATTGTTAATCCTTTTGATGTTTTATATAAAAAATTCACAAAAATCTACCCCTTCATTGGATAAGAATTTGAAATGGGGAAATTATCTTTATATATTTTTTTTTCTCAAATACGCGTTGGACACAATTATTGGCATCCTAAAAATTCTCATGAGTAATATATATATATATATATATATATATATATATATATATATATATATATATATATATA
>NC_056716.1:10423898-10451398 GCF_018831695.1 Puntigrus tetrazona
CTTTGAGCACTTTTACAGAGCACGACCAATAACCTGGGAATGGAGTGCGATGACTCAAACAGCTCATGCATACGGCTTTCCTACCAACACGTTATCTGGACGGAGGTCCAGAAATACGACAGTAGTCGATCGTTAGAATCGAGGGACCTCGTGCGTGTTTTTCCAACGTCTTTTGTGGGGCGGGGTGGTAAAGATATTCTGCAGCGCGAGATATTTGTTACCGGTTTACGATTCACAGCTAAGGAAACACAGCGGAGGTGCCGATGAAAGCTTTGGTCTTCTACGGCCGCTCCGGCGTTAGAGGATCTGGAATATACTGGCCGGAATGTTGTAGCGGTCCGGAAGGACCCTCATTTTCAGGGTCCCGTCGGCTCCGCAGGTGAAGATCCGGTTGCCCGGGCAGGTTTCGATTTGCATCACGCCGGCGCCGATGTTTCGGAATATCGACTGCTTGGCGTGTTCGGTGCTGAAGGAGTGCATGAGCCCGTGACCCGCCAGCTTCCAGACCTGAACCAGAGCAGGAACACAACGCAGAAATGTGTTGAACACTCAACGCTAAAATAATAAAAAACTAAATATACCGTAACTTACAATCGCAGTATAGGCTTTTAAACGAAATATCGGTAACATCTGTTAACTATTAACAATGACTTTTCCCTCAATAAATTCTTGACTTGCTGATTTTTAATAGTTTAGGTATCGGGGAACACTAGGGATGCAGAATAAGTCATTAATATGTGCTTAGTTAGCAATAGTGAATGGTTAATATTCTAGTAATAAGCATGCTAATAAGCAACTAATAGGTGTAACTGTAAAATAAAGTATTAAAGTATAAAGCTGCTGAGGAGGAGATCTTAACACTGACTTGCTTGAAATAAGCATGAAATAAAAAGTCTGAATATCCACGTAACAGCAACAGGCGATGATTTGCGTCACTTTGGTGGAACATACCTTCATGTTCCCTTCGGCTGAGCCGGTGACAAAGAAGTCTTCGGTGGAATCCATGGCCAGCGCTTTGATGGCCGAGTCATGTGCCTGGAATGTGTGGAGCAGCTGTCTCTGACGGATGTCAAAAATACAGACGAATCCCTTCCGGCCGCCTGTGATGATTAGCTGCTGTTTAGGAGCATATTGAAGAACCGTCGCGCCATTCTCATGGCACTGGAACGCTGGATATAGAGGAATACCACAATACAAGCTTTGGTCGCACTTTATAATAGGGGGCCTTAACTACTATGTACTTACACCAAAAAATAAGTACTTATAAGTAACTTATTGTGTTCTTAAACACTTTTGCTGCTATTGAGGTGGATACGGGTAAGATTAGGGAAAGGTATGGGTAGGTTTAAGGGTCAACAGTGTAATTATAAATGTACAGAAATTAATTACAGATGGAATTACATATAGGTATTGTAAAAAAATATAAGTAAAATGTTAAAACATGCATGCAGACAATAAGTGCATTGTACCAAATTATTTATTTAAATGTAAGAACATAATCAAGGCCGCCTAATTTAAGGTGGGACCCAACCTTTTAATAACATTTTTAAAAATAACACTGTTTAAGTTACTGACAATCCTTCCTCAAGATCCTTTGAACATACCATGTATCATCGAGTTACTTGGAGAGACCAGAGTGTCCCATAAACAGACATTCCTGCGAAAGAAAGTGAAATACTTCCTTAAAAATGTCGTACATAGTCTGTTTCTATATGACGCTAAGATAAATCATTTAACTGACCTGCCATCATTGGACTGTCCTGCCGTGGCTATCAGACTGGAAGATGTAATGAAGGCGAAATCACCGCAGCTTTTACTGTGACACTGCCAGCTCTGAGACAGACAACCCAGAGATGCTTATTTTTCATATTATATGCTGACATATGTTTAATAGTAAAGTTAGTTTCAATGAAAACAATGTTAGGGCAGTTTGTGACCGTCGCTAACGGAAGGCTTGTGCAGTACAAAGATAAAGCTCTTTACCAAATACGGTTTGGGGTTCGAGGAGGTCTGATTGACTTGCCAGAGGCTCAAAAATCCCTCGCCATCTGCAACACCGCACTGCAGACAGACGGAAAAAATGATATTTAACGGCACAGACAATATTTTTAGCTGTACATTGCATAATGGTTCATATAAAGGACAGAAGACACAACAGAATGTCCTTCCCTAAACAGATGTGCTGCTGTACTAGACCTATTACATAACACCACAGACAACAATTAACACAGCATGAAGTCTACAGCACACGAACAGACTGGAAATTATTATACACTACATAAGTCATAGCTACTTTAGATCAAAAGCTTTTTCCATTTATAATTAACAAAGTCTATTTCAATAATTTTGTATTTTGAAATGTAATTTATTCCTGTGACGACAAAGCTGGGTTTTTTTTAGCAGTCATTTCTTTAGTATTAATAAATGATTGGTAATTATTATGAACGGAAAAGTTCCATATATATGTTCCATATATGCATTTATATAAGATTTATTTATTTTGTAAATGCGGGATTTTTTTCCCTATATTCTTGGGTTAAAAAGTAAAATCAAACCAACAAAATTTGAAATAGTTGATTTATCAATATAAGGGATTCATTCTACAGAAAAAATAATTTTATATATATGTTGATCATTCAGTGTACTTCATTTCTTTACAAAACATTCCATGTTTTGGTAGAGACGGTCCAAAAAGCAGTGGCTGAAAAAAGCTTATTATTAAGCTTAATAACATTGTAAATATAATTGTTGGTTTCGATAGATAACAGAACAGTCTTAGTAAATATAGCAAATGCTTTTTAAAAATGTTTATGGTCGTGGGACAGCAGTTTGCACCGATTCATAATTCTTTCATTTATGAGAAAATTATTGCATACTTGTTGAATTAAAAGTATTTATTTCAAAACTTATGAAAAATGCTTTAATACCTTGTTGCCCTGTGAGTTGAAATAGAGTCGTGTGACTCGAGCGTTTCCGGCCTGTCTGAAACAGATGAGCTGCTGTGGACGATTCCACTCAAACATCCTCACACTGCCGTCCTGAGCACCCGTCATGTCTGAAAACATGACCGAGACGTCAAACAGGAGTTTCATCAAAACCTACAGAGCCTGTGTGTGTGTGTGTGTGTGTGTGTGTGTGTGTGTGAGTGAGTGAAAGAAAGAGACACTCACAGTACTGATAGATGGGATGAGATGTCATTCTCTTCACGTTATTCAGGTTCCTCTTCATAATCTGATAATTAAACACACGAGAGATGTTTTCTCAAATGCATACACAAAACTGAAGATTATTAGACATTCTTTATATTTTACAGTACGATTTACAGTATTGCAAATGTACCATAAAATATGCAAATTACTCAGCATCATTACCACGTGAAACAAGACCAGGTCAAGAAAACAACCATTTGTCTGAAGCTGAACTAACTTGAATTAATTAGCAGCATGCAGAGCTTAGAAAACTAGCTGGAAAGTAGCTTCCTATCGCGTCTTTGTCTTTATCAGCTGTGAATGAGAACAAGAGTGGAGGTTGATGTGAATGACGCAGGTCTGTACCTTGGGCCGCTCGGACTGTCTGCGGTTTTCTCCGCTACCTCCAAACGCTCTTATCACTTCAATACAGACTCATCAAGAGCTCTGTTGAGACCACGACTCACTGTTTGTGTTCTGCTGATAGCAGCCGAAAGAAAATACTCAGGAGCCGCAGCTCTGTGGGAACCTGCATGTGCGCTTATGTATGGTGGGGTACCCAATCTGAGAAGCTTCAACCCTGCAGATTACAACTACTCGAGGAAAGGTGCAGCCATAAATATATATAAAAACATAATCTTTCTCAAGAGAGAAAATTTAACTGACTGTACAAAAGATGTCCAGGTGTATAAATGTCACAAATTTGTATTTTTTTTTTTTTTTTTTTTTTTAAACAGAACAAAACAACAACTTAAAATAAAATTTTTATTTACAAAAAAATCTCTAATTTTTACTGCGGTCTGAAACTTTTCAATAAGAATTTTACATATTTTATAGCAAAATCAATTAGTTTGTTACTTTGTGATTTTAAGCTTTTTCACTGCACAAACAAACTACATAAATTGTAATATAATACTACATAATTTTATATAAATAAACACGTTATTTTACTTAAAAACTATTTCTTATTTTATATTAATATTTAGGATTTTTACGATTAGTTTTTTGATTAAAAAAATAAATAAAAAGAAGAACCTGAACTTTATTAAAACACTTTTATAGGTGTCAGTTGGCAAAAGGGGCATCGCTTTCTGAAATATCTAAAAAAAAAAAAAAATTGCCAGTATTTTTTAAATTGTGATTTCATTTTACAAGTTTACTTGCTAACATTATTCACGTCGCAGAATACAGTCTGACTAACATACCACACTGGCACCCATGCTGGTCTGTCCGCTGCCCAGCCACGGCATGGAGGATGACGCTGCCATTTGTTGCGGTGCGAAGGGACCGGCGCTAGCCTGGGCGATGTTGGTGTGAGACGAGCGGTAATCCACGTCATCAGAACTACACGGAGAAAACGAGATGTTCGTTGCAGTTCCTTCAAACCTGTGAGCTGAATAACAGGCGACAAACCTTCGAGACTCCTTGTCAAAGTCCTCTCCGATCCAGGTGTAAGGCTGAGCTGCGAGCAAAGTGGAAACGTCCACTTCCTGGACATCATGAGTGGACGCCAGCACTATTTCATTAGTGTTAGCCTGAGAGCGAAAACAAACACAACTTAAATAGAACACGTTTTTCCTCTTTTGAAATAAAGAGTTTACTGCAGCATGTAGATATTAAAATAGCATTATAGACAGAAAGGAGTCGCATCTTTGTCTAAGTAGCATTTTAATATTAAATTCAGAAACGTTTTATAAAACGCAGGAAAATAAATACGTATTTCCAGTCCTTCAATTTAAATTTAATTAATTACAGATACAGAATATTGATTCAGTCACACTTTATATTAGGTGGCAATTAATAAGTGTATTGCAAAACACTTTTACTGCTACTGATGTGTAGTTATAAAAGTAATAACAAAAATTAATTACATGGAGGTATTTTTTTTATATAAATACTATGTAAAAACAAGTATATGCACGATAAGTGCATTGTACTTAAATTATTAATTTAAATGTAAGCACATAGTAGTTAAGGCACCTAATATAAAGTGGGACCAGTACAACTAAGTGACTTTAAAAGCTATGAACGGAGCCACACTTTCTGTAATAGAACTACAGATACAGTAGAAATGCTCTTACCTTGTTAATGGCAAAAGCCATGATGATGTCGGATTCTTTATGGATGATTTTGGCTTTGCCTCCTGGGTAACCCATATCAGCCTCCACCTGTAAAGCAACGCACATACACAAATACACGCTGGCATTAGTGCGTTCTAATGCACTGCTGTTTTTAAAATAATCACCCGACCGTATCCACACACACGGCAGCAATAGCAGAAAGTTTGCTAACATGCAGTAGAGACCATGTACACACTCCTGTTTGACGGGCAAAACATGAATTAATCGCAGTTATTGCTCGATCTTCTAAACGTGGTGTCAGAAGCAGAATCCGGTCTGATTGGTTAACCGCTTTCAGTGGCGCTGGCGGTTAGTGAGGAAGAGCAGTGCCGAGCGAGACGAGTTAGGGATTGTGAGGAAAGAAACGGACATGTGTGTGTGTGTGTGTGTGTGTGTGTGTGTGTGAGGTCACAGCAGGTTAACAAAAGGATAGAAGCCCAAAGCTTTAAGAGGGTTTCACAGAGAGACGAGTCCCATTCTGTGTCTCAGTACCTTGTTGGATTTTCGAGCTCCAGTAACGCAGTTTTGTATGAGGTGGTCCACATGATCATCTAAAGACTACACAATACACACCACAACACACACGCACATACATTAACAAACGCACACGGGGCACAGCACGAAACACATGCACGAGTGACAAACAGATGGAGAAAAACAAATTAAATAATAAAGAGCAAAACGAATATCATTTGGAGCTGTAACGGAGAGAGATGGGCTTGAGATAACATGCACATTCCCACCAGTGTCTGTCAGTACTTACCCTCAATGCATAAGACTGGCCACTTACAAAAGTCCTATATTTATTCGATAAAAATCGCTTCTATTGAAGTACCCTTAAGTATCGATTTAAAAGTCTTTTTAATCGTTTTGTTTAGGCGCCCAATTCTGTTTCCAATCTTGTCATTTCTCTCCATTTCTGCACAGCTGCTAAAGTTCGACTCCGCCTATTCAATGCCTTCACTCTGGCCCCGCCCACTGCGTTACCTCACATCTGGCGCGGAATATTTTGTTGCCTAAATGTACTAAATTATATCAATTACAGAAGTTTTTTTTTTTTAATCTGGGCTTTACAGTGATCACGAGCATGTACTGCATATAATTTATTACCATAAGCATAACCAAACCATTCTATTTAGTATGCACTGCATAGTCATTTGGATCAATTGCCATAGTATAACCAGTTTTATTACAGATAACATGGTGAAACTATATGGCTTGTATATAAAAACCATGGTTAGTTTAGTTTAACTATTTCATTTTAGCGCTGTCAAACAATTAATCGTTATTAATTGAATCCAAAAGAAAGGTTTTTGCTTGTGTATGTATATATATATATATATATATATATATATATATATATATATATATATATATATATATATATATATATATATATATAGTAAAAACACACACATACAGTAGTATTTTTTAATGTCAGTGAATCGTAACTGTCGCTGGATGGTCACAAGACTATGATTGGTCCTGAGTTTATTCTGTCAGGGTCTTTGCCTACCCCTGTATTCTGTAGTTACCTCACTCTGCTTCCTTTTCTTCGTGAAGATGTATCGAATCAAAGTCTCCTGGAGCACCTCCTGTTTGACCAGAAAATGCCACAAACGGCGAACGGGGAAAGAGAAGCGGTGCTTCGACCTAGAGATAAAAACAAACAACATATGACTAGTCGTACACATAATTCTGTACAGATTCAGAAAGACATCCGGAGCAAATGCTCACTTGAAAGGTGTGTTATCTGGCTCTAGCATGGCTTTGTGTCGGAGTATAGCGGGCCCTCCGCCTGCACTCAGGTCTGTGGGGTAGGTGTTGATGTAGTTTGGTGGAGGGCCATCAAATTTGTTCATTTTTTCCAAGAGAATCTGTTCCCAGTTTTCCAGTGTCTTCAGTACAGCATTGGCCAGGGGAGATGTCACTGGCAACTCTGAGACAACACAAAGAGGAGCAGGAAATTAGTTTACTTCTTACCTTAAGTTACTTCAAGTATGAACATTTTAAAGTACATTTCTATTACTCATGCACCTGTGAAGTCCAGTCCTGTCAGGGGCAGGAACGTCTTGACATTGTGCAGGGCAAGTTTGACCATCACAAGTCGGATCAGAGAC
Organism: Puntigrus tetrazona; assembly: GCF_018831695.1. Taxonomy (NCBI): domain Eukaryota; kingdom Metazoa; phylum Chordata; class Actinopteri; order Cypriniformes; family Cyprinidae; genus Puntigrus; species Puntigrus tetrazona. The sequence continues at coordinate 10,431,327 of NC_056716.1, forward strand.
CAACTGTAGAGAAACAATCACACACAAACATCCTACAGTCAACACACTTATATGATACATGTAACTCGTGTATTCTAGTGCCCACAGGACTAGGGTCGGAAACCGAACTCGCAAACAGAATTGCGTCAGTACTACAGAGTAACCATTCACATTAAATCAATTTGCACCAAATTTTGGTACCTGAGAACGCATTGCGTATGTTACACAAAGCCCGAGAGCGAAAGAGAGAGAAAGGGAAACCGAAATGTTCTGAAGTGTGGTTACATTATTAGGAATGAGGAATAAAAGAAGGTCTGTCACTTAATTCAAATTGTGATATAAACTAGTGTAGGCGAATATTACAACGCAAAAGACAGTTTAAATATGAATCCTGCATGTTCTGTTAATCTCGTAATGTATGTAGACACAGTTTTTTTACTACACAAATACTGAATACACAAATACCTTTAAAAATAACCTCATTCATGAAATACAACAATATTCATAACAATGCCTTCGCAAACATCATTTTCGTGAAGGTTTTCATGAAGGTTGTTTTAACTTTAATTTCTGCATTGTATGCATTTTTATTTGAGTTCACAAACGCGTCGCAATAAGTGTTCCTTATCTTTAACTTCTTTTCTGTATCGATCCTTCTCAACCTTTTTTCGATGTATTATAATCTCACCTGTAGGAGTTTGGTTCGGAGTGTTCGGTCATCTGCGTGTCTGAGAGGAAAGCATCGTCATCGTCCTCATTGTCACTACCACCGCTCTCATCTGAATCATACAGCGCCCCGCTGTCAGAGAGAGGAAGGAAAGGCTGGAGGAAACACAGACAGAGAGCAATGAGACACATGCTCTGATAACTCTGATGAAAATGTGATGGACATATACTCAGAACAAACAATAGATTGTTTTTCTGCATATACAGTGTATTTTTTTTATACGGTGTAACTAAGCAGTAGACACAGTCTCACTTTGGCCACAAAGTAATCCCACATGCTGAGCTCCGGTGGAATGAATTTCTCCTTATAGGTGGGCCGTTCTACGGGGATGGGCGGAGGTGTGGCTGGAGTCTCTTTAACGGGACGTCCAGGAACAAGCATGCGCATGTTAAACCTGCGTCGCTGTCGGTCCACATCCTCAGCGGGAGGAGTTGGTGGAGGTAATGCTAGAGAAAAGAGAGACACGCAGAGTGAGAGACGCACACAACGCTTACATATCAAGAAGACAAAGAAAGAGGCATGTTTGGAATGGAATACTAGCTACCACTTCAGGAAAAAAGTAGTATGCAGTATGTGTACTGGGCAAAATAATGAATCCAATAGTGCTCTAAACTCCAGTTTGATGAATCTTCACGGAATGGTTCACTAGTTAAGTATAAACTGTAGTATGTAGTATGTAGCAAGCGGTTAGTTACTGCCTTATTCCAAACACAACCAGAGAGGTCAAATATTTTAAAAACGTTGAGAAAAGTCATGCCTATAAACCGACAGAGCAGACGTTAGAGAAAACAGACTGATCCTAAAATAAGAGCGGGCGAGCATGATTAAACACATCTACTATGAACAGGTGGTTGATCATTTGATTGAACTTCACAGCAGGTCGTGCAGCTGGTTCGTAAGTAAGAAAGTCGAGAGGGTCCCTGTGATCTTACAGAGACCGACATGATATCAAACTGCTCAAACATGCCACAGCACACTGGCAGAAAACAAACCTTTCCCGTTATCCAGTTTCGATTCATCACGTACAACTAAATAACAAATAAAAGAACATGTATTACTCATTTCTAAACGTCAAAAGCCTGTTAGGCATCTCAAAAGGCGATTTTCTCAATATTTATGTTTAGATTTTCTTTTTTTGCACCCGCAGATTCCAGTTTTTAAATAGTTGCATCTCGACTGAATATTGTTCTGTCCTAACAAACCACACATCAACGGAAAGCTTATTTAAAATGAACTGGTTATGTGGTCCAGGGTCACATTTATGGAAGATAAATGGGTTTATCGGGTTCACCGATTATTTTTGATTGTGATCGTGGCTGTTTTAGATGAATGTGTATTAGTATTTCTGTCGGTAACATCGATGAGATGCTGCATGAGCTATGTATAACAAACCATCAGAAGCACACACAGAAAAAGAGAGTTGCTTTAGACCAAAAGCTTTCATGAAATTGGAATGCAGCAGTAGAGTATCTCATTTCTTCAGGTGTTTGGTGTACGAAGGGTCTCTATCTCTGTGTTGATGTGTTTTCTTTTGAGCTTAAGGGCGACTTCTTAGCATTTAAAGCATGTTTTGATTCTGATAGCGTGGACGGTTTATCTCAAAGGTAAGGGAGGACAAATCTGGAGAGAAGAATATCCTCAAAACATCATTCTTTGGGAGACATGTTCAAAGAGAAATTCCTGCAGTAAGAATATGTGAGTGTGTGTGTGTGTGTGTGTGTGTGTGTGTGCTGGGGGGGCGGCAGATTAATTTACTTTGTTGATCAAAGGATCTTCTCTTTGAGTGCTGCCAGACTACACCTTGACAAAATGCCAAGAGCAGACAAGTATGAAAACAAAATCTTAATCACTAGGTTGTTTTATGCCGTTTTATCAATGTGGTGCTTTTATGTGACACCAGAAGACAATTTAACTATTCTAGGCTTTAAAAACACTAGCCTGTTAAAAAGGACTTAAGAAGTAATTGCAATAAAAATGAAATAAAATATAAATATTACATGATAAACTTGGCTTCAGTTTATTTTGAAGGTACCTTTAACACATTCTGTTGACTATAAGTAACATCATGCCTATGTATCTACAAACTCTCGGTAGATTGTTAGTAGAGGTTAGTAGAAGAATTAACATCAGAAAGAACATTGAAGTAAATAGTACAACTTATTAAAACATATCATCTCATGAAAAACATCAGTAAAATCACTTATAAACAACGTCACGTAATGTACTGTTTTCTACAATATGCAATTGTAATCATACTGGTTCCACCATAAAGGTCTCTTCAATTCAGACAGAAAGAGAACAGAACAAACTCTCTGCACGTTGACCTGAGACAGCTGGTGTGCACCTGAGCCTGAGGCGCTCACCACATCTCTGCACGGCTGTCTCCCTCTCCCACACACACACACACACACACACACACACGCAAAGACAAGCCCCTACCTCTAGAGTAGAGTTTAAACAGGTTCAATTCTGAACAGAGAGGCAAGTGAAGGGAGTGCGTGTACCTGGTGCATTCTCAGACTGGAGCTCTGTCTGCTTGTCTGACTCCAAATTGGCTGTGATGGTCACACACACACACATACACAAACACACATGAGATGGTGAGATGAAAATGAGGCACAAAAGTAAAATAAGCACACAAACTTAAAAAAGGCTGGACGAAAACAGACAGATGAAGTAGCAAATAATGAAATGTAAAAAAAAAAAAAGCAAACGGCACCGCAAACGCACGCAGCACCTCTCCACACACGAACAGGCAATGGCACACACGTCCTGCCATATGGAGTACATGAGTAACACTAAAAAAGTTCATTTTTAGTTAATTTTAAATAATGTTAGATAATAAAACAACAACTGTTTATTGTAGGGTCATCTTACCTCTGATATGTTAAATTATACAATGGTACAGATTATTATTATTATTTTTAAGAATATGTTTTTTTCTAAAATTTCTCAGTTTTCTAGAATTTAGAGCGTGATCAAGGCCAGCTTGTATTTTGTATTAATAAAATAGTGTTTTCTGTGTCAGTTTCGCAAAGTTGAAGTAGACTATCCTGACTCAAGAATGTAGCGGAAACACTGTATTAGTAAATGTAGAAATTAACATTAATTAATAAATGCTTCACAATCTATTTCCATCGTTAGTTCATGTTAACTAAAGTAGTCAACGAATTAAACCTCGTAACTTCACATATTGTCAACTTTGCAATTGTAAAAGTGTTACCGAATGTATCGAATCACTGGACTTATGTGCTAATTGATATCGCACTGGAAGACAATTATTTAATTAATTTCCTGTTCCTGTGTGGAGGAAGTGCCTCGGAGCTTTTACTCACAGCTGTCTGGCTGTGCTGTTTCCACAGTCACGTTACTGTGGTTAACAGCCTCACTCTGAGGAGCTTCTTGATTGACAGTCAGAGTCGGTGGGTCAGAATCTACGATCTTAACACACTCTGACCCCTCGGACCCTGCTGCCTTTAGAGCAGCTAAAAGGGGAGGAAATCTGATTATGACTTGCAGGACATAGAAACTGTTTTCCAAAATTACCTGGAGCACTTTCCTAAACTAAAAGCTGTAAAACTCTAACTAACATGTATATTTAAAAATTCTACCGAAACCTCTGTTAAGTATATATTATGACTTTCTTTACATATCCCACATATCATCACATCAACAAACTTTTTCGGCGTAAGACTCACCAGGAGTGATTTCAGGTGGCCGCTTGGGTTTGACAATAAGTTTGGCTCCTCCCCCAAACACGGCGGCCCACATGCGGTTGTTGAGGGGGTGAGCGGCCAGTCGGAAGAGCTCGTTTCCAGAGTGCGTGCCAAGACCGTGAATCAGCAGACTGAGATACACGGCCACCACTGCCTCACACAACATGACATTCAGACGAATGTAATCATCACCCTGAGCACACGCCAGCAGACTGATCAGAGACGACACACCTAAGAGAGAGAGAAAACATACATGAGCCAGTGATCAACCTATCCTTCATCTAACTGTTCATTTGTTCACCCAACCATCCGACGTTCAGTCAATCCAGTTCCTCTTTCATCTGTTTGCACCTCAATCTATCAATCTATCTACTCTCTCCTTCATCCATCAGTCTTTCCATCCATCCGTCTATCTGTCAACCCATCCATCCACTTATCTACCCATTTATCCATCCAATAACTCCTCCATTTATCTTTGTCCATCCATCATTCATTATTTCCAACCATCAACCCATCCCTTCTTTCAGTCATCTATCTGACCAGCCATCTGTCCCTCAGTCAGTCACACACATATAATTTTTTTTTATCCATCTACCCAGTCTCTCCCCCACATATCTGTTTATTAATCCATCAAATATGACCATCATTTAGTTGACCATTTGGTTCATCAATCTCTCACTGTCTGTCCGTCTGTCCATCCATCCACTCACTTACTCATTTATCCATTTATCAAACATATTTTCTATCCATTTATTCATTCATCCATCCATCCACTCTACATCCAATATCTCCCTTAATTATCTGTCTGTCCATCATCCATTCATTGATTCAACCATCTACCCATCCATTCTTTCAGTCATCTATCTGACCATCCATCCATCCATCTGTCCCTCAGTCTGTCACACACCCATCATTCTTTATCCATCTATTCAGTCTCTCCTCCACATATCTGTTTATTCACCCATCAAATATGTCCATCACCTGCTCGACCATTTTCAATTCTCTAGTTGTAATAGAGAGCTTGCATTGACATTACATTGGCTAATATTGTTTTTCACCATCAGTCTGACAGTCAGATGTTTTTTCATTACAGACGAGGATGAGTCTGAATGTACCATTTCTCTGTGGATTAAAATCAGATGTGTGTTACCTGGCCACTGTGCAGGGGCAGAGGTGGGCGTTGCATGTTCCTCAATGCTCTCAGTGCGAAGTCTACGCCTGTCGCTCAGTAAGAGCCCCTGATACACCATCCCTGTGAACTGATTGGCCTCCGATTGACTGCTGAACACACACACACACACCCAAGCAAGAAGGCATAAGTCACTGCGTGTATACGTGTGAGTAAGAGTTACAAGAACGGTATGCTATCCAGAGCAGTCAGACAATCTAAGCAGCTACAGCATCTTTAGAGGCACTTCAAGATGAACAGTTTGTTAGATGGGGGATGTTTGTACCTGTAGCTGTGGCTGTCACACAGTGCCTGGTAGATACAAGCCGACAGAGAAGCAGCAAGTGTGTGTAAAGCATTCACCTGAAATACAAATGCACATATTAGCAGAAGCACACACACAATATAACTGTTCTATTTATGAGGAAGTACGTTTGTGTCTCTCTCACCCGGTCGTCCAGTATGTCTGGGTGCGGTGGAGACTCCATTTGAACAATGGTATAGAGGATATCATGTATGTGGTTTCTGAGGTGCAGGACAGGATTGGCGATGACAGTCTTGGTGGGGGCGATGCTGGCTGACAGCAGGGGAAGAGTGGTGGGGAGGGGGAGAGGTGATTGAAGCTGCTTCACCGTCATTTCCTGAGAACACCCAACAAACAAATAACATGAGAACACACTCAAACCAACCACACACACAATATAAATCATTCAACATGTTGAACCGTCATGTGAGGACGTACTTGCTGTGATTCCTGCAGCAGGAAGAGTAGCTCCATCCTGACAGATGTCACTCCTCCACCCTTGGCTCCGTGTAGACTGCAGTAACTGAGGAAGACTCTGAGCAGAGCCTGATTCTCTCTCAGCCAGGCTTTCCTCCGCTCTGCATGTAGCTGCTTGGCCTGCAGACGCCGTCGCTCCATCTGATGACGTTCGTATGCGCCTGCTTCACCCCGGATTTGAGAGTCTTCCAGTTCCAGAGAGCCATCTTCACCCCACTTCTCCAGCTGACCTGCAGCCGCTTTACCTTCAAACTGACATATCAGAAAACCCAAAAGAGATCAGGGATGGTCAATATATTAAATATATGTAACATGATCCAGCAAAATGTGTCACAGTGACCCAAATTTCAAAACTAAGATTTTGATATCGTCAGCTCATAAGGAGGGAGATCCATGAACTGAACAAATGAGCTGATGATCTCAATCAGGTGTGTTCAGTAAGGGAGACATGCAAAATATTTCACAGGATATTTCACATTTCACGTTCCAAGCACCATGCTTCCCGGTGTGTTTGGGAAAAACAGAACAACGGATTGGTCCAGGCATTTGATCAATGACTTTTTGGACAGATCTGATTGGGAGCTTTATATACATATCACACATTACGTGATGATGTAATCAGCTGTCAATACAAATCTAAACACATTTGTATTGACAGCTGATTACATCATCACGTAATGTGTGATATGTATATAAAGCTCCCAATCAGATCTGTCCAAAAAGTCATTGATCAAATGCCTGGACCAATCCAACAGGAAAACTAGCAGAAATCGCACCTGAGCACTAAACATCTGAGACATATTAGAATGCCGCGTCGTGATACAAGCTCACAGAAATGTGAGAATGGTCTCATTTTAACGATAAACAACCTAATCTAATTTAATGTTTGTGGCCACTTTTAGCACATGAGATGTGCAGGAATGTGACCTAAATGTTTGTTTACAGAAGTCATTTTCATTGTCGCAACTTTGATCATTATTCTTTGTAATGTGTTAGATCAGTTAAATAAAACCAATACACATTTTTGGGAATGAGTTTATATGAATATAAACATGAATATGACTACGTCGATCTTCATGGGGGGTGACTTGTTTGTGGGGACGACCTTAGACCTTATTAACTTACTATATATATAATATATTCTATGAATAATAATTATATATAAGATACACTGATCACTGTCAAAATGCTAAACAACATTGAGATCATGGAATACAGTAGCTCAATCCGAGATTGTAATCTTGCAATAAGATGGTGAGCACCAACCTTATAGTTGCAGATGTGGTGCATAGCCTCGATTTCTTTCTCCAGCCAGTTGTAGAGCTGAAATCTCAGTTTGCCACCATCCACCTCATATCCTGTGGCCAGCGTCCGCAGCTCTGTCATGAGGATCTTCAAACAGGCTCGGAACTTCAGCTGTTCGGCGATCACATCCACCTCAGACTCGCCCGCTGAGTCTTCGCGTTGCAGGGCTGCCGATTTGGATGCTTTTTTGGCCTCCTCATCCTCCACCTCTGGTTTCTTCATGGTCAGCCCACACTCTTCATCTTCATCATCTTCCTTATCATCACCCCAGTCTAACTGTAAGCCCTCATCTTCCATTTTAACCACCGGTTGACTCCAGTCCAGTCCGGCGGAGGACTCTGCTCCCCAGGCCTGACTGGGTATGGCAGGAGCTGCCCAGTCGAGATCTGAAGCCTTTCCTCCGTTCTCCTGTGGCTGGGCACCACTGACGTTGGCCACAGAAGAGCCCTTACTCAGTGAAGATGCTTTCTTAGTGACTTTAGGGATTTTGGATAAGACCTCAAGGGCTAAAAGTGGGCAGCCCACCTTAAAGTGAGCGTTAGCGGTGGTGAAGAAGAGTTTCCGCTCTATAAGGTTTATTTCGTCTGCGCTGTTGCGTTCTGATGTTAGACCAACTGCAACTCCAGATGCTTCGGGCTTGGCAAAATGCCGTCTAATTATGAGAGGGTGTGCGCGCAAGTAGTTATAGAAACTAAAGACAACAGGATTACATGATTTTACCAGAACATCTGAAAAAAAAAAAAAAATTCAGTATCAAACACTGTTATTAAAATAATTACTTACAAAATTACTCAGTAGTTGATAGATGTTACATTACTAGTTGTCTTTCCTAAGCGGTGCATGTTGTGATTATTATTAATAACATTTTAAGTATTTGTCATAATGCTGTTTTACTGAAGCAAGTCGATCTCTTTACCAGGGTTCTCATCATCCTCTTTGTAAATCTGCTCCAACAGTGTGTCCAGGGCTCTGGTGTAGTCCTTCATGATCCAGTACGCAATGCTCCTCAGGAACGGGTCAGGATGCAGTTTGGTACAGGAGAACCCACTTCCATCTCTGTTGCAGCCAAGAACCTTCTCATACAGAATACCCTGACAGGTGGACGAACTCTCGTAATCAGCCTCGTAAAGACGAGCGACAATCATCGCAAGCTGGATGTCCTCCATTTTCTCCAGACAAACCTACAAGACAGACAGACCATCTTATCAAGAACATATACCAATCATATAACGTTTATTTTGACTTTGTTGCATTGTAAAATTACATTAATCACAATTAGGGCTGGGCGATAACGATAATTATCGCTGTATATCTTTAAAGCAGTTTAAAGCCAGACGAAACAGCGCTGACAAAGAGGAGAAACACTGTGCACTACGATACAGTCAGAAGGCTTTTCAATCTACAAACTGCCAAAATTCACCATTTGTAGTAACACTAACTGCACCACGATACTGTGGCTGAAATGTGATATTTATTCATATAAAATTTTATTATATATATGCGTGGGTTAACAGTGATTATCATGGCCTAAATGTATGCTAATACTGAAGATCAAGGTTAATTTTAATAAAACTTTTTTTTTTCATTTTCACCATAAAAATTAGGTTGTTTTGAGCAAAAATCTGCCTTTAAACTTGAAAGAAACAAAGATTCAAAAGTAAAAATTTACTTATTGTGATAATTATCGATGTCAAATGCTAAAAACATTTTATTGTGATAATTTTTTTTGGCTATATCGCCTAAGCCATGTTCACAATTAAGCGTCTTTTAAACCCAAATTCTCAAAATGTTATTTCATACTGATAATTTAACAAGAAATAGCATAAATTATATATAGACAATGAGTTATAAAAACAAAAATAATAATAATATATATATATATATATATATATATATATATATATATATATATATATATATATATATATATATATATATATATATATATATATATAGCATATTAGTACTGATTGTTTGAAAAACAAGAAGCATAATAATAAAATTATACTTTTTTTTTTTATTACTCACTCTTTTCATGCTAAGTATACCCTGCCTTCTTATTTCAAAATATGACCTTTTTTTAAAATAACTTTTTTGTGTCTATTATTAAAATAAAAATAGACTACAACAGAAGCAAAGCTCATTTGTATTCCTAATCTCATTTTAACAACCTATATTTTCATAATCTCTCACGAGTGGTGTTATTTTGACTGTGTGCTGACAGACATCCAGCCCAAGGTAAACTAAAGCTGTCACATGTCCATCAGGGGAGTTTATCTGTGATGTTTTGACTAAACTGAACCGCTCAGGGCTGTTATATCACACTCCGCTCTTCACAGACGACCACTCGCTCAATGACGTCACAGCCAAACTCAGCAGACTCCACATCTAACAGTTCCACAACACACACTTTCTATATTCTCCTGGGAATGAACTTCAGCAGAGTTAAAATAGGACAGTGCAGACCTCAATGGCGTCTTTCAGGGAGCCAGCGAGCAAAAAAAATGCAGCCGACTGCTCAAAGCGCTGTTTGCCCAGGAGAGAGAAGGCGTTCTTTAAAGCCGCCTTCCTCCAGCGGTCCTCACTGAAGTTATGGCTGAAAAACTGGGTCATCTTCTCATCATGTTGAGACCTACACAGAAATCAATACATAAATAAACAGACGGAAATTTTAAGAGCCCACAGCAACACTGCATCAAGGGAACGGCGCACTGCATAGGAGATGTGAAGGTAACACTGTTATTTATGAATAAGAGTCAGTAAGTTTAAAGCACCTAAAGAGACCCCAGAGAACAGCCTTCTTCTTCATGGCCAGATAGAAGAGAGCCGCGTCCAGGGGATCATTATGCCGCTGAAATGCTGCTTTGGCTACCTAAAGCAAAAATAAAAAGAAGCAGAGATTTAGTTTTTTTGAAATTTGTTCCTGCATCTTCCTTTGTTGTTTCTGGGATGTTTCTATTAGCCAACAATGATAAGCACTACTGGTTAATAGCAGTGGTTATTAACGTATTTGCTTTCATAAAAACTCCATTAAAAAATACAGAGAATGTGTTTGGTTGGGGGCGTCCAGTAACAGAATTGGGAACCAATGGTTTCTATAGGAATATTGATCCAAACATATTTTGTGTGAATAATACTATGTGTGTAGTATTTTCGAGTGACCTCACCTTCTCCACCATCCGCCTCAGTGTGTTGATGTTTCTGATCCACCAGCCAACACCAACCGCCCTCAGCTCAGACCACTGCGGATCTCCTCTCTGCATGGCAGGAATCATGTTCAGCATCTCCTCCTCAGCTTCTGAGTGGAACGCCCATGCAAAGTGACATGTGGACACACCTGGACACACAACCACAGTATAAAGACCATGAGGATTTCACTCCTTTAAAACAACAAGCGATTGCTGAATACAGCACTCAAGCAAGCAAGCAAGAAAACACACGCACGTTGGCATTTGTGGTTTACGAAGACGCTTCATAGGCTTAATGGTTTTTATGCTGTACAAACTGTACGTGCTATTACCCTACACCAACCCTCCACCTAAACCTAGACTGCTGTTATAAAATAACAAAAACATCACATATGTATACGTATGTTTTTTAAGACATTTGGATTATGAAGACATTGGCAGATCCCTCATAAACCATCTTCAAATTGTAATACCTCTGTATTACCTCTCATAAACCACAACTGGCAACCTACACACGTAAAACACATGTCAGAAGGAAAAACACATGCACAGACGTAAGAATTTGAAACATGTTTGACAACAGCAAACCCCAAGATGGGATTTTAGGGCTGTAAACATAAATGCTTTAACATGTGAGATTAATTTAATATTTAACATATTAGACAACCTCGCACTGTAACCATTTCATTCTTCAAAGATTGATTTCTAAACATCAAAATATCCCAAACTACAGTAACAAACTAGAGTAACAAGTCTATGAACAATTAGCATTTTACTTTTAAATTTTAAAAGTTTAGGGTGCTTCAATGCTGGGTTTGGATTCCTTTACTGGTGTTGGAACAGCTTTATCACCACCTTATCTGAGGGAACCGATCACCACCGAGCATGAATACATATGTGCGTATATGTGCATGTAAGTGACTGTGTGTTACCTTGATGAAGTAGCTGCATCCTGTATAGTGGGGGAAGAGATGTCAGCAGACAGGTATGTAACCTCATGGCCAGCAGGTAACGCAGACCACACTCATCTAGAGCCTCTCCACCTGCAGAAGCACGCATTTACTGCACCGTAAAAACTAGAGAACATGTTTCATTTTAACTCATTATTCTTTTTCTACAAGGCATTTCCACCGCATCGGTTTCTAAGAGCAAGCTCATCGCTCTCAGACATATGGCTCTTTCATCAAAAAGTGTTAGTCATGTTCAGAGCATACTGAATCCTCAACATATTCCAGATCTGCATCACCTTCTAATGACACTGAACACACCTGATCCAATTAAACATTCTACAGCACATCAAAACTTAGAGACTCATTAAAAATTACTCTGCTGGCAGATTGAGAATTAAACTTTGAAGTCCATCAGCAATATGTTAGGTGAATTAGAACTACAGTATACGGTGTATGATTTAGCCCGCTGTCCCTGAACCTTTCTCCTTGCATCTTTAGTCTAGCAAGCACTGGAACACTGTGTTAAGGTTTAGTAATAAAAAGACTAAATAAAAAAGATGTGAACTATAGGTAACATGGATAAAGCCTGATATGTTTAATGTTGACAATAAATAATAATACCAAGGTTCTTTTTTCATGTACTCTGTTAACATACTACACAAGAAGTACATCACACTAATAAGATACATGTATATTCAGGGGCGCAATGAATAAGCCTTAAGTTATCAGAGGTGCAACAGAATACTCATGTATGAAGTAGCAACTATTATGAATTCAAAACGCAGACTTTCAGTGAAAGGTATAGTTTGCATCTCGGTGAACAATCTCCTCAGTTTCAAATATCCCATAAAATTATATTTTCTTAACGATAATAAGCTGAGAGATAATTGGAAAAGAACTGCTATTACTATTATCATCTTTTTTTGTTCTGCTCGCTTTTCCTCTATTAATTTTTGTCATGTGACTATATCTGTCACTGTATGTAGAAGAATAAGTTGTTGATACGTACTACTGATAATAAAATGCATTTAGAACTCATTTAACTTTGTTTAGCATTTTAAATGCTTTCTTTCGTTATTTTAACAAAGAAGCTTTTAATTTTTAATTAAAGCTTTTAATTTTAATTAGATTTTCACAGAATGATTTTGACAAAATTGAGCATTCAGAAAAACAACATCTGCGCTGGCTCAACCAATGACTCTGAGGCAGCATCTATCTGAGAAATGTGAAAAGTGGGGCGTGTGTGAAACCAGTTATTATTTTAGCAGTTAGTTTGGAGAAACCAGTGGTGCAGAAATAACACACTTCAGTTTTAAATTCTGCATGAGAAGTAGACTCACCAGTGTACTGTTTATCTGTGGGTCCCGCTACTTCTGCACTAGTGGTCGCCACAGTATCGGCAAGAGCCACAAGGAACATCTGCTCAAGACGTGTGAGACCCGGCAGGCTGGAGTGCATAAGATGTGAAGACAGAACCTGTGCGTGTTCGGGGCCAAAGTACGTGGGGCCGTACTGTGATAGGTTAATCACACGAGACTTCTTCTCTGGTTTCTCTGCAGCGAAGCTGACAAAATCGTCTGTGGTGACAGCCTGCACCTGAAACAGATCAGCGTACTGATCCTCTGATTGTTTCTGTGTCTCACGTTCTGCCCCTTTTCCAGCTTTTCCCATTTCCTCTCCGGCCTTGTAAGAGGTGTCCTGGTCTGCAGACAGCAGGGCATATAGAGGAAGTGGAGGTATGGAATTGATTTCGGTGTAATCGCGCCCACCATCTCGGCCAGCAACGATCGTGTCTTTTGCCGTGCTACCCGTCACGCTGATGGTACGGGATAGGTGCCTCCTGGCGCCACCTTCACCTGCTTCCACGTCTCTCACCACTGCAACTTCCCCAGCAATGCACTTGACCAGGTGCGCCAAAATGGCCTTGGCACGACGTACCCTTCCAAGGTCCATAAGCTCTAGAAGCTGTGTTGGATGATACTGCGGAAGAGTGGGCGACAATGAATGGGCCGCCTCAAACAAGCCGCCATCTTGAATCACTGCCGGGGGGCGAAGCGCATCATCAATTCCCGCACTGCCTTCGAAGACACTCTTAGATCGCGCTCTGCCTTCATTTGAAACGGACATAGTGCGACCTCCAACGCCCTCTGGCGATGAGATGCTGTTGTTGTCAGAGTCGCCCGGTTTCTCGTCCTGCCTCCACTGCGCATAAACATGCATCTCGCAATCCATGCCCACCACCAGGATGCCATCACGCACCCAGGATAGGGACACTGGAAGAGATGGGGTACCATCCACGGAAGAAACAAGGTTCACGGACCTCAGTAGCACCCAACGAGAACGAATTCCCTGCTTTATACTGCCCCCTAGAGGCAGTGTGACTGCCATGCCATCCTTCACTCCCGTCTGCTCTGTGACAACCCCCGATATTCTTCCATACATAAGGATGTTGGATCCAACCCCGACCGTCAGGATGTGCGACCCATCTTCTTTAGACAACCAGTCTAGGTGCACAAAGTGTTTGATATTGGGGCTGTCTTTGGTTACGAACAAATCTGACTTGCTATAGACGACCAAATTACTATCAACACTAACACGTGGATCTAACGTCTTTGCAGGTTTGCTAAAATCATCAAGGTGAATCGTCTGTTCCAGGACCCACTCCGAGCCACCGGTTGACTCACACTCATATATCGACACAAGCATGGAGAAGTCCTGAGGCATGCCACCCTCGTTCTCAGGTGACATCTGTTTGAACGAAATAGCAAGTCTTCCCGTGTAAGAACAGCTAACCGCAACGGGTCGACCCGCAACACTCACAGAGCTGTCGTTGTCCTCTTCCTCTTTCAAGAGTCTCCAGTGCTCCCAACGATATGAACGTGTCTCTTCGGGGTGTGGTGCTGATAAGTCCGTGTCCACCCTACAGTGCCAAAACCTGACGCGTCCATCAGAACAAGTGGTCACAATCAAGTATGGAGCCAAACACACAGGGTAGATAGATGAGGAGCTCAAGTGACCTTTGAAAAGAACACCCAATATTGTTATCTATCAAACACTGCTTTTACAGCAAAACACAGTATTGACGAACATCCACATCCACACCCACAAATGGCTTAATATGACATACAAGGCAAATATGAGATGATATTTAATTATCATTACTATCCAGTATTATGAATACTTCAGAGATTAAAACATATGTTTATTTGACCATGAAGTCAGATTATTAGGGTCCATGTGAATTTGGCTATAGTTATGTATTTCTATAATGGCATCAGTAAACTGCCTCTTGAATACCAGGAAGATTATATATTAGACAGAGTATAACCACACTGAGTTAATCTTTAACTAAAAAGTTTACCTAAAAATGATGTCACTAATTACTTACTCCCATGTTGTTCCAAAACTGTAAGACATTCGTTCATCCTTGGAATACCAATTACAATATTTTTTATGAAATCTGAGCGCTTTCTGTCCCTGCATTGACAGCAATGCCACTGGAGATTGAATTTAAATGCATGCATGTACATTCCTCTGCCTGCAAAGATGCTGTGCATTCGGGTTATACGTCAGCACGCCAGATTTTGTGTCAGCAGCACCACACATGCATCATGGTCATGATCAGAAAGCTCTTGGATTTCATTAAAAATATTTTAATTTGCATTCAAAATGGGTTACGAACAACATGAGTGTGAGAAATTAATAACATTAATAAATTTTATTTTTGGGTGACCTTTCACATTAAAAGAATATTTATGCTATGAAGCAATTAATGGGGGCTAAAAGTGTACGTATAAATATGTGATCATACCAGCAGAAGGCGTGGCTCTGATTAACTCCACCCCTGGTGGAAGGTCTAACCGCTGACTGTAGACCAGTTTAGAGCTCAAGATGAGTTTGCTGGCTGACTGCAGGTTGGCAGAAGAGGAGGAGCGAGGCAGCGGACTTTGACCTGGAGTGGTGTCAGGAGATGAGTCACCATAGTTCTGACTCAAAGGAACCGTCAGCTGGTTCTGGAACACGTGGTCATTTACTGGCTCTTCTGCAAGGATTAGAAAGCCAGTAAAATGCAACGGTGATCAATAATGACAGAAATTATATTTATTTAGTTTCAGACAGAGACAGACACATATCAACAGAAATATACAATATAAGTTACTGATGCCCAATGGGTAAATTAGGCCATTGTTTCCTTCTAAATTATTTCCATCTCTGAAAAAGAAATTAGTCATTAGAGGAAGTATCAGCTTTCCATTCATGAGACTCCCCTCAATTTCCTCTCATAAGCTGTCTGCCGACAGCTGTGTCATCATTTCACAAATAACCCACATCATACGCACCCACACACGCCTGCACCGAGCACAGATGAAGATGCCACATCTGTAACACAGAGTTCCGATTTGCATCCTTCTCGATCACCACCAGATAGAACTTTTCTGAGAAAGGAGGCGGCTGGTACTCTAGAAACGAAGACAAAAACATTTTTTATGTTCTGTAAAAACTGTCTAAACTTCAAAGGAAAGAAAAGGATTCTGTACCTTCCGCAGAGGGAACACTAGAAATGTTGAAATCCGGAATGTCTTCATGTGGTTTGTAGCCTAAAATAAAATCCTCCTGGAATACGTGAAGCAGCTGTGTGTTTGAGCCACACTGAAAGACACAAAAATACAGTACATGTGTAATTACATGACGTAATAATAATAATTCTTCTGAAATGCTACAATGTTAATCGAAGACAAACTTGCATGTGTACACAAACGGAACCCACCTGGTTAGTAATGACATCCAGCTCTATGATGCAGCCGGGTCGGGCAGTGGACTGCTGACTCACAATGTTGAATACTTCACCCACCAGTTTCTGAACGTGAAAGCAACCGTCAGAGATCAACAATCAGGTCAACTCAAATGATATTTACAATACGTTAATTGGCAGATAAGGACATTATTTTGATCAAATCTACTCTGCAAAGCTCTTACAGAGGTCTCTGGGTCAGAGAGTTCATCCAGTAGTTTGCGGGCATCCACCACAGCCTGATATAGACGCAGGTTTTTACCATCAGACGCCACAAAGCACGCACTTGCTGAGTTACAGTACGTTCCTGACAAAAACACGAAACATTTTTATGAAGACCAACACAGTAATAACTTAAAGAAGATCTTTTTACAATATGTAATATATATAATTAAGTATTACATCTGAAGTGGAAGCAGACACACGCTTTCATATATGTATCTTTAAATGCAAATGAGCTAGTGTTCCCCGCCCCCTTTTCCAGAATAGGGTTGTGCTTCTTGGTTTTCGAAATGTCTGAAGCACGTGCACAGAAAGCAGCTATCACAGGGCATGCTAGTACTAGGGATGGGTCACGCTTTATGAATATTTGATAAGTTGATTTAACTATAGAACATGGCTTGAGTTAAGATGGCTCTAATTAATTAAACAGTTTGACAGGTAATTTCTATGATGCTTTTAGTGGTTCCTAGTGTGTTTCTAGGATGTCATAAGGAAAGTTGTAAGGGAATTGCTTGAGTGATTCTGTGTGGATGTTAGAGTGGATGTTCTGGATGGCTGCTAGGATGTTGTGAGGGTGTTCTGCTTTATAATGCAGAAGCTCTTATCGTCTCATAGCAAAGTAATAATTCAGGTATGAATCAAAGATTATGGTTGTGTCGAAATCGTGCTCCTTATATTGCCTGATAACAGTGTATTATATGCCAAGCACGGATACAGAACTCACCAAGCACTGAGCTAGGGATGAGTGTTGGCAGCCAGGCTACGTTGGAGAAAGCAGATGTGTGCAGCGAGTTGATTCGTGCTAGCTCTGACACGCCCCCTGTGCATGAGAGCGGGCCGATGTGATCGACTCTCCAGAGGATCAGCTCACTGTAGATGGCGTTAGGGTCGTGGAACGTGCGCGTGGCTGCATTTCGCAGTTGTTTACGAGGAATGCCTCTCATTGGCCTGGTGGGTTGTAGAGCCCCGCCCCCAATCTGATCTCCGTCAACACTTCCTGATCCAGAGGGCGGCGTCAACAGTGCATTGTGATGAGATGATGTCAGCAGCAAGGGAAGGACCGTGTGACAAGCCAAATCATTCAAATGGAAACGGTGCCCGCAGTATCGGAACTTGTGTGAAACTGTCAGGACATTCGAAAAGGCGGACTTCTCAGCAAAGGTCACAGCCCATTGGTTGAGCGAGCCGTCCACGTGTTTGGACACCATCATCACAGCGGGGCCGATGACAGCAGCAAGAGAGTGTCCAAGAGCACTAAGCCCGGCAGACGCAGATGCACTCTGAGGAACTCGCCGCTCGCTTCTCTTATCTTCCAGAGCGCCACAGTTGTCTTGGTCCATAAACGTGCAAGCGTACATCATGATGTTCTTACTGAGGGAGTTAGCGTCACCTGTGGGGAACGCTACCGGGATACGAGAGGAGAATGACACCTGAAAGAGAAAATAAACGGATTTTATTTTGTTTATCCTGGTAATCAGCAGCTCAGGTGTAATAGCGTACTAGCCTACAGTAACTTTTCAACGACACCATGGTTCTGAATGAGTATCTTACCTGAACCTGTCTGAAGATGCCAGGTATGAACTCATCCATGTACTTGATGTGCCAGACGAGAAAGGATCCGTCGTGTGGGTGAATAGTGAAGAGCATGTCGGGACTCTTGTTCCACTCCAGGATGAGAGTCTCCAGCTTCCGATCCAGCAAAACTGAGGGTAGAGGAACACTGCTGCTCGAGCCAGGAGAAGAGGCCTTGGTGCTGCCCTCCTGATCTCCCTCTTCATGCTCTGAAGAGCCCTTATCAGACATCTCATCCAGATCTAAAAAAATACATTATACAATATTCTGTAAATATGCAGCAGAGAATTAAAAAAAAACGCATGAAGCATTCTTTGCATCCTGGTTTCTGTCAGCTTTAAAGGGATATTCTGTCATTCATTACTCACCTTCATGTCATTGTAAGACCTTCGTTCATCTTCAAAACACAAATGAGCTCTCTGACCCTTCAAATCAACTTAAATGTTCCCAGACCCAAAAATTATTAAGTAAAATAGTCCAGATGACATCAGTGGTTCACCCATAATTTTATGAAGCCTGCAGAGGAAAGCAATGCGGATGTGTCATATTCTCCATAATGGCGGAATACGTGATTTGGAGGAAAAGATTTGCTGAATAAAGTTATTTTTGTTTTCTTTGCACACAAAAAGTGTTCTCGTAACTTCATAAAATTAAGCTTGAACCACTGATGTCACATGGACTATTTTAACTTTTTAACATAGTCTTTACTAGGTTTCTAAACCATTTCTGTTTTATTGCTGTCTATACAGGCTGAGAGAGCTCTTGAATTACATCAAAATATCTTTGTTTGTGTTTCGAAGATGAACATATGTCTTACGCGTTAGGACATGAGGCCAATTAATGACAACAATAAATGATAACATTTTCATTTTTGGGTGAACTATCCCTTAAAGACGAATCTATACGCTAACAGGTTTATTAATAACAAGATAATACCAAAGTCAAACTTGGCTGCCCCCTCCTGCTCAAAGTCTTCAGTGGCTTGCTCCAGGTGTTGTTCAGAAAGTTTGCGCAGCTGCTGCATGAACAAGTCCATGGAGGTGGTGAAGCTCAGATCTTTATTATTCAGCCAGTGAACCACAAACCCTCCGCTGACGTCCTCAGAGAACAGGCCTGATCCAGCCAGCGCTGCGGGGATATCTGATGACAAAAGAAAGGATCACGCTACTGTGTGTGTGTGTGTGTGTGTGTGTGTAAATGCATAAATTTACAGTATATGTCCATTTGTGGCTTGCAATTACTTTTTCTTTTGAGATGCTCATACTTTTATCTTCTATCTACATTGGAACAAAACATGTTAAGCTTAAATTAAGTTTAAATTAAATAAATTAAGTTTAAAAAAAAAAGTTAGGCATTATTATTTAAAAATATTACTATTATTTTGAAGATGAACACTTACGCAATGAAGCAACTTGACTATCTATGCACTGAAAGTAAAAGTAAAATCAAGTAAAGTTTGGGGGCTTTTAAAAGCATTTAATGAACCTTATTTGTTAGTGCATTTTACAATCATCACTGTATTCAAGTGCATTATAAGTCTTTTCCTCCACAATAAAAACTACAAAACTATGTTCAAATAGCATTTAAATACCATCTTACTAAGACATATTATTTTATTAACAACTGATATTTATATTACTTTTAAGTACATATCTATATATTCTGCTAAACA
>NC_056716.1:10456398-10496398 GCF_018831695.1 Puntigrus tetrazona
CAAGCGACATTAAAGATTTAGCACGCAGACAGAAGTGTGGTTAAGATCTTAAGCTGCCCTCACTTGCACTGCCAGACACATTTCCAGTCGTTGAGCATCAGCTCGTGAGCTCTGTCATCATTCAGCTGACTGTCCTCTTCCTCTATCAGCGTGTCACTGGTTGGAGGAGCCCACAGCTGCAAGCGCTCAGTCGCCGCCAAGATACGATTGCCTACATCACAAACAGATTTTAATAACATTGCATACATATACATTAAATGTTGCTATATACATAAAGGTTTGGGTGCGCTTGTCTTGTTTTATATTATAATCATCGTTATTACTATAAATATTTCCCTCGTTTTATAATAATAGGGACGTTATCAGAAAAATAAAATATAAAAATGGAGTAATTATTTTTATGGATACTCACTGCATTATGATGTCTTTTAACAAATAACCATTTACTACTTTAAAACTCACATTTTATTCTGTTTATTCAAACATAAATAATCCATAGTTTGCACTTGAAATATTATGCACTTAATCAGAAAGCCCAAACAGACTTGAAACAAAGGGAACTAATGAAATCACTTTCCTTTACAGACAAAGCGTATATTACAAACAAACCTTGCGGGTCCCAAGCCAGGTTGTAGGTTATAGCATTGAGAAAGAACTGACCGGTCTTCTGCCACTGGTAATTCAGTTGCTTTAAAAATGTAAAAGAATTAAATAAGTACTTTTACACTAAATCATAAAATTACATTGATAATAAAATTACCCTCAAGAATAATTCTTGGCAAAACGCGTCTGTATCATTACAGTGTTCTCAGGAAAATATCTATTTGGCCTATATTTGGGTAAATTACTAAAGGTGTTCAAATAGTAGCCATTATTATCGCTTTCTGAAAGAAGATCCGCTGTCCTCCAGTGAAAAAAACTCACCTTGTGACGTTTGTTTGGGTTGGAAGCTATCGGTTCGAAAATACAAACAGTATTTCCATAAGATGCAGCAATCTAAAAAAAAAAAAAAAAAAATATTATTTACAAATTAGTCAGATTATCATAATAATAAAGAGCAGTTCCACCATTAGCAAAGGGATAACCAAACACAAAACCGTCATCTATCCACGAAGACATAGTAAATATGACCAAAGAAGTCAAAATGTAACCCTTCATTGGAGAATAGGAATAAAAATGGGGGAAATGTCCTTTTGAAATAAATGTCAGTCTAATAGCTCTAAATGTTCTCCTATAATGCGTGTTGATGTTAGAGAGGAGATCAGAGACCATTCCTTCATCAAGAACTGCTCCAGACCCTTT
Source organism: Puntigrus tetrazona (assembly GCF_018831695.1). Taxonomy (NCBI): domain Eukaryota; kingdom Metazoa; phylum Chordata; class Actinopteri; order Cypriniformes; family Cyprinidae; genus Puntigrus; species Puntigrus tetrazona. Next base: position 10,457,701 of record NC_056716.1, read on the forward strand.
AGATTCCCAGCTGATGATGATGGTGCTACTTCTCTTCAGTTCACCTCACTCGTCTTCTACAAGCTAGGTTTTGTGCCCAGTGACCCATTTTTTAAGGTTCGTTTTTGGCTTATCGTCTGGTTGGAAGCTCCTAACATGGCCCATTCTAAGATTTCTAACAGAACCAGCCGCTCTTCTATTCTTTAGTTCCAGTCACGTCCGATAACTAAGCTGTTTGAGTTTTTTCTTTAAGGTTTTCTGACCCTCCTCTGAGGGTCTCTGGCCACTCGAACTTTCCTCCTCACAAGTGCATTACGACGATATAAACACGCATCCTCTTCCAGACACATTTGTAACGTTTTCTGTAAACTGGGAATTCTTAAGTATTGCCCTGATGGTAGAAATGGGATTTTTTTTTTTTTACCTTTTTAGAAAAACATTTCTTTAATAATTCGATTTTGAGCTGTTTCGGTGCAATGAAAGATGAGAAGGTTTCTTTTCACTAGGATGGATTTTGTTTCATATAGAATTCCACATTTGTTCAGTGTTTTGTATTAAAGGTCTGCTATAAGCATTAATGTAAATGTAAGAGGTGTGATACGGTCTTACCCGGCCGAGTTGCTGAGAACACTCCACACAGCCCACCTGGATGTTTCCATTCTGAGCTCCGGGGATAATTTGAACACACTCGAAATCACTTGCAAGGATCACGATATCACAGCCTGAGCCATAGGCCTGAGGAAACAGATATCACTACTTATTACCAATAATATAACACATTACAAAACAGATTTCTAAAAGCCGTGCATGCAATTAAACGTATGCATCTCCATTATTCTGTGAATTATTGACTACTCACTAACAGTTTAAGATTGATATATGACTATAAATGATGAATTATATAAACACTTATGCATGAAACGTACTGAGACAGACATCTATCTATAAGGTTCATATTTAAAATAATAATTTTATTCAGTAAGTGTTTACAAGATTGATGACATTTTTGGGGATAATTTCACATAAATCCTTTTTCTATTCAGCAAAAAATAATAGAAAAAAGGGTGGCGGATTCAATAAAATTATTAAACCGTTTTGAACGCTGATAATGTAAAATGTTTCTGTATTTCTTCAGCAAATAAACGTGAATCATTGAAGGTTTTCCAAAGTATTGTGTGATGCTAAAGATTTGAGCTTTGAATGCTCAAAACTCAGCTTTGCACTCATACAAAAAACGTAAAAATAATATATTACAATATTACTGATAATCATTTTACTATTACTAATTTGACTGTAATTTTGATCAAATTAATACAGGATCTCTTTAAAAAGCACCAACAAAGGAAGAAAAAAAAAAACCTCATCAACCCCAACCTTTTGAACACCTGACTGGGATTCAATAAAAAAACAGGGAACTGAATTTTCACTTCCATATTTTCTAGATTTTTATTATAATTATTAATATGTCCCTTTCTACGTTCGCTGTCAAATTTTAATGCTTCCGTATTGGCTCCGGTCCAAGTGTAACTGCTTTGGCAAGGTGGCAAATTCTAGCAATGTGTGTTATAATGGAAGTGACGATTCATAATGGGTCATATTTAGTGCATATGTGCATATTACATCGATGCTGTAATTATACCATTTAAGCGTTGTGTTGTGACAATTCGCAATGTTGTGGTAAAAACATAAAATTACAGAGTAACACAACAGCAAACGGAATGTAAAGCTCTACATAAAGCGGGGGAAGTAAACATCTACACAGAAGCACGCACACACACACACACACACGGTGTCGGACTCTAAACAGATGTGCCCATTTGATGAGCTAAATATGCTTACTGATGCATCCTGTTTTTTCTGGGTTACGATTCCTCCTGGCACTGATCTACTGCACATGCTCAGTCCGGCGTTTTTAGTCATGTTTCGAACGGCACAATACTACTCATAATGGTACTGTAGAAGCCGTTCATAAAATATATGAACGATCAGCAACCTTTGGGACATACTTCTTATAACAATGTCTCTAAACGTACTCTGTTACACCATCACACTTAATAAAAGTCCAAACAATATTTCATATGACATTAATTAGGAGATGACGTTTAGAGAGCTGAAACCTTTCGTTTGCATGCAAGTTCAAGATCATTTCATAGACTTCACAAAGAACGCATTCTATGGAGAAATTATATTAGAGCAAACTTTTTATAAAAGAGGCCCCCGTTGATTATCTTGTTTATAGGCTGCAAAAAAGATGGACGACGTGTCTCTGCTTCCTTCCGCTACAGAGAATCGAAGCCAAATCATCTATATGGCTGCTGCCATCTTGAGTAAATGACATCAGTCTGCGCAGCAGAGATTAGTTCGGAGCCCGAGTCTGCGTTGTATTATCATTAGATGGAGGCGCTTCATCAAACTCCCACAGACCCGATCAACCTCAACGACAAGTCCCGTTTTCATAGCATCGAAGTACTGGCTAAAATCAAACTTGCTTACCACCAAAACGAACAATTAAACGCATATTAGCGTCAAAACAACTACCAGAAATGACTATAAGCATATTTTCGGAAAATTGTATTGTCAAGTCCCATTCGTTTACATGGAAAGGGCGGGGTTTACGAGCTGTACTGCAGACGGCCACTAGGGGGCGATCAAACAGCCAGGACGTGTGAGACGCACCCGACCTCGTCACTTTCTTCTCATTTGTTTAATTGATCTTCCTACCATATAAGTATGAGGAGAACTGTTGATCTGCCACTAGTGAGTTTTTCATGCCAAGAGCTCTACTGATGTGATCGCATAATGTTAATGACCAAACGTATCGTTATAAAAAGTTCACAGTATTGCTGCAGATGAAATATAAATGTGTATAACATTACCTAAATATTAGTATTAATCACGCAAACCACTTTCTCTAAATTTCTCTTGTATATGCTTCACATTGAACAATGCTTATTTTATATGCTGTATACTTCAGCACTGATGATGTGGTGCATTGTAAACATCCACACACACACACACACACACACACACACACACACAGGTTGTCATAAGTCATTAATCAGTCCAGACTGAAGAGGCAAACGCTGCACCTGTTGTTCAGAGCAGTATGTGTGTGTGTGTGTGTGTGTGTGTGTGTGTGTGTGTGTGTGTGTGTGTGTGTGTTCTTATCCTCTCTATGACTTATTAATGGGAAGAGAGCACAGAGGCACTGAAAGCAAACAAGCTCAAAATGACACTCATTCCCATTATAGACTCTACTGGGCAAACACAAACATTAATACGAGGTGTGCATTTACAAAACACAGACAAATTATAACGCTATATGAATGCATAAGCCAAATTAGATTTTGATATTACCAGTTTTCTACATTGGGCATCTTAACCAATATTGTTACAGCTGTCTGGATTAGGGTAGTTAGGATTTTGTTCTGTTCTTGTTAAAATGGTCCAAGTAGTTAATATCAATATTTACCAAAACATTTATTTTATACCATAAATGGATGGATTCCAAATTTTTATTAGAATTGAAAAATTACTATAAACAATTGTTTGATTAAAAGTAAACTCAACAGAGTAAGCCAGATTTTCTTTAGGTTTTATTTTTCCCCTAATTCTGTTTTTTTTTTCATTTTTCAATTTTAATTAAGGTGCGTTTTGTGTTAATTAAAACATAAAAAATATATTTATATTTAAATAATATTAATAGTCAATGTAGCCTGATTCTTTTAACATATTTCATTAATAGTAGTACCATCACTTTGAAACATTAATTTTACTAGAAAATGTTATTGTTTGTCCGTTATAATTAGTTTCTTCAAGTTAAACAGAAGTTCTGGCGGTTTAATCAGGTTTGCCATGCATGCTTGAGAATGTTAATGACAGCAGCAAATCAATCTTGAGATCTAACTCTTCCCTTTTATTGGACATATCACATAAAATGTGTCACACAACACACATCTTCATTTTACCTGATCATCCAGAGTAGATGTAAGCTCAATATTATTAATTAATAATTTTTTAAATAAATATCAATATCTTTTTATTGCCTTGCATAAACTGAACAATGAAACCAACATATATACATACATATATATATATCTCTCTCTATATCTCTCTCTTATATATATATATATATATATATATATATATATATATATATATATATATATATTGCATAAATATATATATATATATATATATATGTGAACAATGAAACAAATATATATATATATATATATATATATATATATATATATATATATATATATATATATATATATATATATATATATATATATATATATATATATATATATATATATATATATATCTATATATATATATATATATATATATATATAAAGCCAGATCTGTGATTAAAAATGTATTAAATCTCACTCCATCTGAAAAAAGGTGATAGGGATTTATTTTTAAAGTCACAGCACCGCTTTTACTGACAAGTTGCGCATTAATATAGCATGCGATGTGTCACGCAGCCCTAATAGACATTAATGCTACAATGTTCTTCTGCAGGACGCACACAATTATGTTTATTAACCACTACAATGCCAGCATTAACCTAGAATCAATTCAATTTAATTCAGTTGCAATTAACAAAAAAATAGCTAAACTCGATTCAGATTCAACTCAGTTGAAATTCACCATACAAGTCTATTTTATTCTATATATTATATGCTAAATAACCTGTATGGCTAAAACACAAACATGTTTACCTGTATCGTGTCAGACAATGTGTGTGTGTGTGTGTGTGTGTGTTCGGTGCAGTAGATTCATTCATGTCCCTCTGCACCGCAAGACTGAACACGACTAGAGCAAGACATCATTCATCAATCTCAGAGAACATGATCCTCTGGGAGAAGACAAGTCGAATCATCCTGCCCGATTCGGCTCTGCGTGCCTGTCAGCGTTCGTGATCCGACATGTGTGTCGTGATTGTAATAGCCTTCAGAGATCAAGACTAGTCCCGCCGAACGGTTTAAGCTCATAAAGAGCTATTCCACAGTACGTTGAGCAGCTATCGACGATCATTACCTGCGCTGTTTAAATACTAAAAGACCTTCATTTGTAAAGTATCGGCTTTAGTACACCCTATACTGAGCTCAGATAGCTGCTCTGTCTCCGAACAAGAGCAGATAAACTAACACTGATGGGACGGCTTTATTTTCTGGTTAAGCTCTACAAACAAAATTCATGTTGGTACAATTTGGTTTACAATAGGAGGTGCTTTATGGTGGTGCCTTTATGTGTCTTCCCAGGATCTTTTACACAGGCAGGTTTGGTTATTTTTTTTATCATATATTTTTTTCAATCATTATTATTACACACTAAAATGTAATGCTTAAGACAGCAAAATAAAATGACTTTTATTTGATAAAAATAAATAAATATGTATATATAAAAGATATATATAAAATTGTCCCATTTCATATTATATATATATATATATATATATATATATATATATATATATATATATATATATATATCTATCTATATATATATATATATATATATATATATATATATATATATATATATATATATATATATATATATATATATATATATCTATATATATATATATATATATATATATATATATATATATATATATATATATATATATATATATATATATATATATATATATATATATATATATATATATCTCTCTAAATATATATATGCACTGCACTGCACTAATATATTGCTTTCCCAACGAATAAAAACTACAAAGCTCTGATCGTAAAACTAAGCGTTTAAATATCATCTTACCAAGACACGCTGTATTTTCGGGATATCTAGAGTGTATATATTGAGTATATATATTTTACGCAATTAGTCTGCTACCGCTATGAACGGCTTAAAAAAAAAACCTGACGTGTATTTTCAGGGGTAACGTGAAGGCGAGTCGTTGATAGAATTTTCATTTTGGAAAAACATTCCTTCAGCAAGCCACTGAAAAGCGCTCGTACGTCAATCACCAAGCTGCTTGCCTGAAGAACCCGGAAACGCGGCTGCTTATTATGCCACGCGTCACAACTTCGTGTTTACTAGCAGGCACGAGCTACATTTTTGCCCGTTACATATTCCAAGCGTCTCTGAATGTTGCGGCTCTAGATGAAATCGTATTAGGGTGAGGTTACGGCGCCTAAATAAAACCCAAAGGAGTTGAAATCCTCCGGTGCCGCGATCCGCCCTGCACTCCCGCCGGGGGCCCGGTGATGAGGCGTCCGCGGGACTGAAAGTGTGTGTCAGCCTCGAGGAACGGCGTGACCGTAACACGTTCAGACACGCTGTTCTGGGGCGGATTTTTATGCCGTGTCCAATGACGGCAAGCGTTCCCTTACTGACGCGCTACAACCCACCACTCCACGAGCCCAAAAAAACACAGCATTCCTCCGAGAGATGAATGAAAGGATCAACTAAACGTGTTCCTGCTTCGGCAGTCTGTGTGCGGGTTTGCTGTATCGTGTGAAACTGTCACGTGGACGTGGTGAGCAGGAAGCAAAGAAAGCGAAAGGCTTGACACCAGAAAAAAATAGAAGAAAAAAAAAAGTGACAGTTCTCGCAAACCCGAAGTCTTCTTCTGAAGCCTGAAGTTGACGATAAAATGTTTTTAAAATCTTTTAGTTTGGGTAAATATTGGCACGATGATGAATTAATGACAATTTATTGCATATGCATATACGTATACGGGAATAATTCATATTATTTCATGTTTTTTTGCTCACTGTTTATCTGATAAAACACGCTAAAAACTTTTTAAGTAGCCGATCCTTTTAAACAACAACAACAACTAGGGTTTTGCTTTCTCTTTTTAAATCTGAAGCAATTCGACAACGAGCAGCCGTTTGCTTTTAGTTAGCTTGAGCTCTCCCTCTTGCTTTGAAATAGCAATAATAAAAAAAAAGAACCGTGCGCATCTAACTTTCACTTTTACATTAGCCGCGATTCAAAATCAATTGCTTGAATCAAATTCAGCCAACAACAAAATGCGACATAGAGAACAGAAATTAAGTGTTTTATGATATTATGACGTACTAACAATACGTTCCCAGGTTTGACATGCTGTCTTAAAGTGACCGTTGCGAGATTTAAATCTGTGTTTTTCTCCTCTACCCTTGGACTGTACACCTTTCGCTTAGCTTGCATTATTAGACCAAGGCAATGGAAGACTGACCGACTGATCACGAGCTTACATCCGCAATAAAGGAAGATTTCACTTCTGCTGTTGGCTATAAATACAACATGCTATGTGAATAAACTTTGAGTCTGGTTTTAACTGCACTTATGTGTGTGTGTGTGTGTGTGTGTGTGTGTGTGTGTGTGTGTGTGTGTGTGTGTGATTGTTGACTCCCGGGTACCCGTTTCCTCCGCTGCCCAGCCCAAGCTTGCAACACATCTTCGACTCAGATCTTGAAGACAAAATTATTTAATGTAATATAATGATATAAAATATCTTACACAAAGTTTAAATAGGTCTGCAAATATTTCAACAGGCGCTTAAAAATATATAACCAAACTAAATTATTTTCATTATTATCGATTTTCACGTACCACTGGAAAAATGCTGAAATGCAGCTTTTCTGTCGCATAAATACATGATTTCTATTAGCATATTTTAATATTTTAAAAAAGTGCATAATTACTGCATATTTTATGGCATCTTTCAACAAATCTTTGCAATCTCGGTGAGTACATTTCATTTATTTATTTTTATAATAGTTTTAAATTGATAGTTTGATACGATACGCTCATTGGGAGCATGTTTTTATATTGTACTTCAATTTAAAAAAAATACCGACCTGTATTAACATCTGTATTTATTTCTGTAATTACATCTCTAATTACACTGTTGACCCTTAAACATAACCCGATCGCCAAACCACCCTTATCTTTACCTGTATCCCACATCAAGAGCAATACAACTCCAGTTTCCAATTCCAAATACAGTTTCCAATACAATACAAACACGTTTTAAATAACACATAATATACAAATTTCTTACGTGCAATAATATCGCGCTGGACAGCAAGCGACTTTCTTAAAAATCAAAAAGGCTGGCGACGACGAGAATTCAGCAGCACCTGCCCGCGCGTTCCCGAAACACAACTCTTGCGCAAGCCAACGACAATCATTTCCAAAGAGAAACCGATACCGTCAGTGCTGACCTAATCATGCGAAAGCACGTGTCTGGACTTTCTGATAGAGGACCTGTGTTAAACCAGAGAAATTACACAGACTGCATCAGTTCTGGTTTCTGCTCCGTGGAAGCCTTCGCTACGGCTGTCAGACGAATCGAAGCGGCTTCCCTCGAAAAGCGCGGCTCGATTCTTTCTGAAAAGCTCGATTCTCTACCCAACGTCATCTGACAGAGGATATTTATGAGCAGCCAAAAATATTCCAGCGCTGATCACCGCGCGCCCTCCAAGACGGGCTCAATCAGATAGAAATGGCGAAGGAGGAATGCTGCCAAACGGCTTGCTGAATCACATTGCTGCTAGACATTCTGTATGTTTTATAGTTACATAAATGCCAAAAAAAAAACGGCTGGGTGCCGGTCGCCCTAATGGTCTTTTTAGCATCATACTGTAGATATAAACATGCATGCATATTATTTTGCATTCATTATACCTTTAAGAAACGCTATTTGATGTAGGCCTGCTTGCAAACGGAGGTTATGAATCAAACACGCTCAATGCAGGCCTATCTGGCAGCGCACTGTGATTGGGTCTGCACGATGACACTCTGGCCTGTCAACTGTACTCTGTGACGTCACTGTGTGCACAGCTGACGGGCTCCACATCTAGTGTCTCACAATAACCTACCAAGGCAACCACAGCAGGCTGCTGCATTTGGGGGCATCACGATGCATGCCATCTACGGTTTAGGTGCTAGTTGCAACCGATACCAACCTCTACGTATTATCACTACCGTCGTGACTGTAACCGGCTACAAACACGCATAGCATGTCACACAACAGCGCATGTTAGAGTTTGCACACCGCAGGGGTGTGTGTGTGTGTGTGTGTGTGTGTGTGTGCGCGCGTGCTACTGATCTGCAGGGACGCACACGCACCGCAGATAACCTTGAGGATGACAGATGGCACACTGAACCCATACACGCATCATGAGGATGATGATGGTGGTGGTGGTGGTGGTGGTGGTGATGATGATGATGATGATGATGCCCACGGGCTGCTGCACGCTCACGCGTCACGCTTGATCATCGATCACGCACAGGCGTAAAATAACGCGCCGCCGCGCAGGTTTATTTCTCACTCACCGTGAACGGGACGTCGTGGACGCTTCCCACGGAGTAGCAGCAGTCCCCCGGGTTAACAGCCCCCGTCAGCACCTGGTGCAGATGCATCTTTGTTGATCACGCCGATGTTGAATTATTTACAGCGAGGACGCTCGGTTTCTCTCCGGGAATCCCATCCGACAGCGTCCGGCCTGGCAGCCTCTCATCCGTCTCTTCAACGCCCGTGCGCTTAAACACACGCGGGCTCCGCTGAAATGCGCGTCCCGGTGTCCGATTTCCCGCACGGAATGGTTAAAATCGCTCGTGTCGAGTCGCTGTCAACATTAACGAGCGGATTATACGATTCTCCTCCCGCTGCTGCTGCTGAGACTGGAGCGCGCGGCACGATCACCGCAGCGGCGCTCGTGCGCTCAATGCGCGTGACCGAGGGACAGCGACGATGTAGAGCGACACCAACTAGATTCTGCAAAGCTTTCTATAGCCTACGTGAATTATGAATAAACCGGGTGCCAAGCAAGATTCTCCTAATATAAAAAGTTTTAACAAAGTTAAAATAAATACATAAGTACGTGTTTCTTGGTTTTAAAAGGTCAACTAAAGAAAATAATAATATTGTATTTATTTAATATTTCCTAAATTATACATATACATGAATGTAGTAAGCCCAACTGTGTAGTATTTATTATTATTATTAGTAGTAGTTTTATTGTTTTGTTTTATTATTGCAGTGTACTCATAGGAAATATGTATGCCCAAACTACTATATGTAATCATTAAATACATTTTTAAATATATAAATGAATCGTTAAATAAGTACAATTATTTTATTCCTTCGTCTATGTTATGCAGTTATTCATTAGTTTTATGCATATGGACAACCATAACCCTGAAAAAGAAATGTGAACCAAATAAATAAACAATTTTATATGCATTTATTGATGTATTTCAGTATATATATAATTATGCATTTAACTATATATTTATATTTATCAACATTTGCGTAATTGTAAAGTATGTATTAAATTTAAGTATGTAGGTCCTTTATAGGAAAAAAAAGCTTCATAAGCATGTTGTGTTTATGTGCGTTTATTATTTCACGAACGTGATCCAGATTAGGAAGACGGACCAAATAAGATCTAAAAACGCTTTCATTTTAGTATTTATAAATCATTTACACATCAACGTTTATGTTTAAACGCATTACATTGATACGACTGCGGGCGAAACACAAACGCTTTGTTTTATGGCATCCTCGTTATTGCAAGATTGGGCTTGATAGCTCCTTCTAGGGCTTTTACATCTAGGGCCTTTAAAGCGCTTCCATGTTTCCGTAGCGCGTGCACGAGCGTGACGCGACTGCTGCACGCGGTCATTGATCGGTGAGCGAGGGTGAGGGAAGAGAAATGCGGGGGTGTTCGGTGTGTCCCGTTCAACGGATATCACGCACAGCTCAGGTAAACAATAAAGACGCCGAGTTATCGGGTGTGATTTTACACCGTCCTGAAGGAATAGACGCCATATTCACGCTCAGCGCCACAAATGATCCCGACCAGGGAATCCCAACACCCCTGCACGCCTCGGTTTGGTGTGTTCTGAAAACACATTTCATGACATTAATAACATTACATGACATTCATAATGTTAGGTGACATTTGCATCATTGACAGTCATGGCACGGCTTTAATAACGCCATAAAACAATGTGATAAATTACATTCACAAATAATTAAATGGCGAACATAATATTGTATAACGCTGTATAAAAACTAACAGTCATGGCATCACACTCTTAACATTAAACTGTTTACCTACTGCATAACATTCAAAACATGATAATGCATGGCATATATACATGACACATATATACATCTCAAATGTATCAAATTAACATAATGTTTTAATAGCCTATTAAATAAAATGTATTAATGATAGGCTATTAAATGTAATTTAAAAAACATGGCTTTCACAACATCACATGACCCTTGTGACATTACTTGGCATGAGAAAACAACATAAAACACGATAAAACATTAACAGTAAGTGACATTAATAATAATATTAATGTCATAATGCCACTATTATAGTTAGATATAATTATAATGCATCAAAAATAACATTACGTGGCATTTAGACAGTATATCACATACATTACATTGGCATTCATGGCATAATACTGATCAATCACATCTTATGACATTTAATATTCTCTGAATAATATTGCATGTTTTATTCTAATGATTTATAAAGTACCACGATAATTTATCTTAGATTATAGGCTACGTGCTTGAGAACTATAACAGATTTTTATGTCATGTTTAATGTTAAAGATGTTATTGCAACACTATGCAATGCAACACAGTGACTAAGCAACTTTTAACAGAAACCCAATGTGATCCATATGAACAGACAGCAAAGGGTACAGTGTGTCATAAACACACACACACACACACACACACACACACACACACACACACACACACACATACAAATGCACACAGGTATTCATGTTTTAATGAAACATTCCATAGACATAATAATTTTTATACCGTACGGACTGTATTTTCTATCTCCTACCCGTCACACAAAACCTTCTACATGTTTAGATTTTCAAAAACGTAGATTTTCAAACATTCTGTATGATTTATATTCCAGTTGGGGACCGATACATACATACGTACGTTCATAAACAAACAAATAAATAAAATAATAGTCAAAATTTCATACTTTTACCATAATGTAGGGAATACCAGGGATACACACACTCATACACTACACACACACACACACACACACACATTTGCTCAGTCTGTACTGATTCAGTGACCGGGGGCTCATGATCATGTGATCTTTGTGTCCCAGATTGCGTTTGCAGAGGTCACTCACGGACAAAACATCCTCTCCCGCGAATTCCACTTTACAAACAGCTACCAGACCTTTATCTGAGTCGAACATTCTGAACGGATCTTTGTCATTTCAAGAATGTGACTTACTGAGCTCGTGCGATAAACGACGCACGGCGCTCAAGCGATGTTTTCTGACTTGTGCATCACACGGGCATAATCATAAACACCTCAGAGTATTTATAAATGTGCGAAAAATGGCTCTGCCGCCGTCTCGCTGCGCTGTATGTTTTATGAGAGAGCTCGAGGCCGTGCATGTTAAACAGTATATGATCACCGAATGACACCGAAAGGAAGTGACAGTCATGTGCTACAGCCTACAGCGGAGATCACCCTTGGTCTTTTGACACAGGGGATTCCTCTGCACACACACACACACACACACACGCATTAGGCCTCTGGTACATCAGTATCGCTGTAGCCTCTCCTTCTCTCCTCTCATTTTGAATCATATTCTTTATCCAGTATCCATTGCCGGTAAATGCTATGTTGCACTCCGGGGCTGTGTTTGTGTGAAAAGCAGAGTTTTCTTCTTTTGAAGAGTCTTCAGAGAACTGCTGAGATGCAGAAAATCAGTTTGCTGTGGAACTTTCGCAGGTATGTGTAAATAAATGGCTGATATCTGTGTGGGGAAACTGGCCCGAGGTGACTTTAGATTGATCCTTTTTTAAGGAAAAGGGTTGTGTTTGAAAATAGTGCTCGCTGGAAGGTGCAGACTAGACCTTCCTATTCATTTAAAACAAAATAAATTATACGTCTACTTTACACTGGGTTTTTTAAGAGTTTAAAAGCTGTCAAGGTTGCGTAAACCATCCTGTTATTATATATATATATATATATATATATATATATATATATATATATATATATATATATACGTGTGTGTATATATATTTTAAATTAAATCACAAGAGGATCCCTGCAGATCGTCTCTATATCAGATAATTTTTACTTTTGTAGGACATTGCATAGTTGCATGAAAAAATGATATAATCCCAGACCTTATAATTTTATAATTTCTCTTTGGGTGCTCTTGTGTTCCGGTCACCAAGTCCATGTTAAAACGGCGTAAAAAATGTAAACTTTTTCTCATGTAACTAAATGTAAAAATGTGCGCAGGGTTAAAGCGTGCTTCTGTAGACTGCCACGTTACCTGTGATAAGCTAGGAATTCCTTTAAATTACTTGTTTTGCAAACTAGAAAACCTGTGATATTATGTATGGATGACTAAGTTAAGTTAAGCTAAAATACTAAGTGTGAAATATAAAATAATATGTTAAAGGAACATCTATCTGTGCCCTATATTTGTTACTGAGCGTCATCTGAAAAAGACTTCCTAAACGTGTTTAACTTGAGGTCACCTCACTGCAGGCATTAGTGAATGAACTCTATGATCGAGAGGGGAACTGTGATTAGTCTGATTGAATCTAGCACAGTTGGTGTAGAGAGGCCCATTTACACTAAACTCATGTGACCCACTCCACACACGACTGTGGATGTTTGGTGTGGTTTCTCTGTTCCTCTGAGATAGAGGATCAGCTGTCGGGTTGATGAAAAGCCTATTGTAAAGCGCATTTTAACCCAGTGCTATTTGATGGCCTGTTACACATCTGCTCTTAGACCGTTTCTGCAATTGGTTCGATTTACCTCTGCATCTCTATTTTGACTAATTTCAAACATCTTCAAATCCAACCAAACTCTTTTTTTTTGCTTATTAATTTTTTGTTCTATGTCTGTGTGGCACCTATTGGAAAAGTGACAGATTATAAATACAAACGTGTTTATTTTCTCTTTAGAACACGATGTGTTTAGACGTCGCATACAGCAAGAGCAATAACATTTATTATTGGATGAATGTTTACTTTATGTTTATTTCTGACTAAGCAGGTTTATTGTGTTGTGTATGAGGAAATGAAGCAGGCATCTAATAATAGTCATGTCAGAACAAGCTGAGTCTCTGCTTCCTCATACAGAACTGAACCAGTAGCTCTTTTTTTCTCTCAGTATTGCTGTTCTGTTTATTTGTTTCAATGATTGAACGAGGTCTGGTTGCTGTGAGTCATTCTAAACCAATCACACACATTGAAACACACATTGCAACATTTTATTAAAACTTGAGAGATTTTGGTCTCTCCATTGACAGCCCAAAATATATATATATATATATGGGAAAATATATGTTGTAGTATGTCCATCCATGGTTGCCTGCAGCCATACTGGTTTATGGATATTTCAATTTTTTTGTTTTACTTGTGCATATTTAAAGTGCAAAATAAATGCATAAACAATAAACTGTAATAAGTTCATTTAAAGAAATTGTGCAAGTACTTGCACTATAAAAACTACTAGTAGTTTAATGAGAATGATGTTCATTGAAAATATGGGTTTACTTGCAGTACTAAAGAATGCAACCCTTTAAACGCTGTCCATGGGGTTTTTTCATTACGTTGACATAGGTAAGTATTGTTGAGGTTTTATTACGTTGCATATTGCAACGGTTCAGAATTGAAATATCTGGGGACTGTTGCTAAAAGTAAATGCTCTATCATGTTGGAAAAATGCCCTATATACGCCAAATCCAACCCTAAACCTACCCGATGGTGTTAACAAATGCAAAGCTGATATCATTTGTTGATACAACTGTGCCAATTCATCTGCCTTTTACGCAGATTTAAGAGCTATATGGTTATGAAATTATAGGAGGGTGTGTATTTTCATGAACTATTGGTTGAACAATCCTGCTTCTTATATATGTGCTATATAACCTAAGCAATTGTTTATATAATTGGCAATAAGTGTGTTGAACCCAAAACTTAAATGCTTCTCTTTCACTTCTCTGTGCCAAATGTCATGCTATCTATTAATTTAGTCTTATTCCTGGTCAAAAAAAAAAGATGATTTTTAGCAGAAACATCTGAAAGCATCGGGATACATAAATTAAAACACAACTGAGACCTGATTCTCCTGAGTTACAAAAGAGCAATAAACCTCTGAGAAATAAACATTTCCTCTGGGACGCTTTTTGTTTGGATGTGTTTACGGTTTATTATGTGTCTTTCCCCTCTTCTTTCCTCAGATGTCTCATCGTGATCTTACCACGGAGCCCCAATGCGCCTTTCGTATTCCAGACGTGTTCTATATCACATCCCTCTGAGTGTTTGCTTTGCCTATTGAGTTGTTTTCTAATTTAGACGATTTATTTCCTGCCCTCTCACCTGCTCATCTGTCATAAACAGAACGGAACAGAATCATCCCTTCTTCCTGTGGTGAAATTAGATCAGTGCCATTACCCAGGGACAGAAACGAGGATCACCCTGCTCTCATAACTCTCATCAAATCACAGGTCACATCAGCCTGATAAAGAAGAGCAATAACACGAGCGCACCTTCTCTCTCTTTCTCGTTTTAGAAGTGCTTGGGGGAAAACAGATGGGCTGCCAGAGAAGCCTGCGCTCTTATGTCCAATAAATACTTTCATGATTTAATACATACTCAAAGAAGGGCTAATTCTTACCCCTTAGTGCACACCACGCAAGAGTGATAAACGCAATCCACATTAAACTAGATATACTAACTGCTTCAGGTTTTGTGGCTGCTGTTTCAGGTTATAATCAAACCTGCTGGTGGCACTCGATTAGAACCATATGTCTCTTCACAGAAATGCAATCAAATAAAACAATTCATCAGCCCTGCTCCAGGCATCAAATATGTGCTCCCAATGTGAAAACTGCTTCAAACAGACAGCTGCCTTGTACCTACTTTTGACCTCCTTCTAAAGAATGGCAATGCCGTGTGTGTAATTTGTGAAGATGTCAAATACACAGTTACAACCTAATGCAATCCTGTCGACCCTGATTAGCAAAGGGCATTGCACTGCAGTGGTTTGAATCTTACCTCTCAGATAGGTCCTTCAAGGAAACGTAGAGGGGTGAGGTGTCCAAGTAACAACATCTATCTACCGGTGTGCCTCAGGGCTCAGTTTTTGGACCACTTCTCTTCTCCGTTTGCATTGGCATCACTGTGCTCTGTCGTTCAGAAACATGGCTTTTCATATCATTGCTACGCTGATGACACTTAACTATACCTTGAATCATTTCGTTCTGCTCCACGGAATGTAGTTTTAAGAGTTTTTTAGGCAAAACTGTAATTGTGTAGACGCGTATGTGTTTCGTTAATAAAGATAATCAGCTTCAGTATTTTCAGAGATGGCTCCGGGCCATCGTCGGGCTTCCAGAGCTCATGAAACCCCCAGGAGCAGCATTACATGGGCCAGTTCTTCTGGAATTTACCGCTGGCCCTGATGTCTTTATAGCGCTTAAATAAGATAAAATTCATTTTGGATAAATCTAATTGTCTGTCTTTTTTCTCTATTATTTGTTCCAGAGCAAATAGTTTTGGCTGAAGGCGAAGTCTCAGAACATTATAATGCTGCCTGCCCTACTCTAGTGGATGAATTTACCCATTTGTTTTTTTATTATCCATTTGGATGTTTACCTTGTTTTTGTTGTGGTATCCCAATCTCTGCTTCTTTGCAGCCTCCTTCACCCGTCCTGTCTGCAATAATGCCATTTAATCATTAATATAATCATCTTGGAGCTCATGGTAGGTCTATCGTTAAAAGTGTATATCTCATCATGCATTTATACATTTCTCGATTGAGAAAATGAATGGGATTTTTTCTTGCTATTGTGAGTTGCTGCCCATAAACAGCATTTCAAAGCAGTCACATGAAAGGCTCCACGTCGACATGCACAGATGGCAGAAGATTGCTAGTTTCTTAGCAATCTACACACAGTCTTGCATGTCTGTGTATGGATTTGGCCTCATGCCTTTAGCTGCTGAGATCTCCTATGATTGCTCCTCACTGACAGGTTTCTGTATAAGAGCTCCAACAGAGATCAGTGCTCTGTCATAATTACCCTTTGCTTTTGCAATTAATATAAGCTTTACATTACAGCCAGCATGAAATATGACCTAGACTGCCTGTAAAAGTGCTTAATTCTACTGAAGATAATATCAATGAAATATAATGACGATAAATGCACTTACAACATTTTTTTTGGAGTGTTGAGAATACAATTTTAGTCAGTCTACTTAAATCAGTAAGTAGATTGAATAGTAAATGAAATGTACTGTAAATGTATGATTTAAATTTGTTTGTAAAGAATTATTTCTGAAGAGATTTTTATTTTAGTGCACATTTTTAAAGGACCTGGAGATTGGCTGAAAAGATTCCAAAATGGTAAAACTCAACTATTCTATCTATTTCCCCTCAAAAAGTGGAGTGTTCCTTTAAAAAGTACAACTTAGTAATATATATATATATATATATATATATATATATATATATATATATATATATATATATATATATATAATGCATACTTTAAATAATTGCTTTATTCATTTAATATGCTTAAAAAAAGTACTATATAAAGACCCATGTAAAATATTTTTAACTGTTATTTGTTTTTGTATTTCACTTATACTAAATCATTACAAATGATATATAATGTACATATAATATTTAAAAATATAGGATATTGTCCTAAAGGATTTATTTCTATAATTTCAAAAGTGTGGTAAAGCGTACTTCTTTTTACTATATATTTTTTAAAATAATTTTATTAACTATATTCTTTAAAAAAAACAAACTTTTATTAGTTAAATATACAGTTGGTTCTACTATGGTTCACAAAGTATTTAAAAATATATTATAATTGTATTAGTATGATGATCTGAGAGCAAAGACTATCCGTGTGTACCTTAACTGTGCTGCAATTTGAACATTGTCCATCTAAGGTAAAAGTCCATAAGTTAAATGCCAAAGAACTAAGAAACAAAATCATTCCTTTGAACTTTGGACCACTCTGATATTTGACGCCACAGAGCACCTCAAAACGCAAGACGCTTAATTGTTACACAACAAAGACTACATGACTCATTTCTAAATGCATCAAAATCAAAAATGATGTGTGGAATGGAAAATAAACATATACCGTTTCTCACATATAACTGTCATGCGGAGGAGCTTCAGAAGATAATATAGCACAATTCAATTGTGTGAACATAAAAGTTTCTCTAAAAGTATTTTAAAATAGATTGCTTACTTTTTTTCAGCATATAATAAACATTAAGTGGCCCATTTGCAGGGTATATGACCTAGTTCTATGTTTAAAAGGTTCTGAATGAGCTGTCTGTGTTAAAGAAAATGGAGTGCGAGGCTTATATTTTATTTAGGTGTCTCTGTGGGGCACTGCCAAGACGCAAACCTTCAGGTTTCTGGTGTGTTACATTTACCAAATATGTTCAGCATGACTGCTTTATCACATTTCGTTGCCAAAACATGTGTGTACAGTACCAAGCTGTACTAGGTTCATGTGAAATAGAAGTTGGGATGGTGGTTTGAGCTGGTTTAAGTTGGTCCTTACATGGACATGTGCTGGTCCAACCAGCGTAAGACCAGCAAAGAACCCACATAAACCAGCATAAGTATAGACAAATGTCTACATGTTATAATGCAGAAATCGAAGCAGTGAAGTACACTACGACTGTCTCCCAGATTGCTTTATTCACCACCAGAGGGCGCCATGACGCTGTTTATCACAAACTCCCTCAGCGAGAGCGCTAGCGAGTCGATGGTAAACATTATGATTAGCAGAGTAATGAGTTTGATTATTTAAAGAATGGATTGGTTTACAAACTCAGCATGAACTAACAATGAACATTATTTCTATAGCATTCATTAATCTTGTTGTCATTTTGCTAATTAAAAAACAAAACAAAAACAAAGTTGTGTCTGTTCGTTGATGAAATGTGAACTAGCATTAAGAAACCACGAAGAACTTTTGTTGTTGTTTTTAACATGCTATATATATATATATATATATATATATATATATATATATATATATATATATATATATATATATATATATATATATATATATATATATATATATATATATGTGGGTTAATTTAATACATAGTATTATATATAGTTAATTTTAACGTTAATTATAACTAATGAGTTAATAATTGAGACCTAATTTAAATGTTACCATTAATAAGTAAGATAATGCTATTAATGTGCATTGTTTTGATGAATTATCAGTTGTTTTGTTGAATGTTCAGTTGTTTTTGAATGATTAGGTGATTATAAATCATCAGTGCGTTTAATGATTGTTCAATGCTATGGATTTATAGTGTGTCGCCTGAAACACTGATATGGCCACAACGCAATCTGTCCCTTTCTACACATAGCTGTACAGTTTAATAGTAAGAAAGCAGGTGGGACAATGTGTGTGTGTGTGTGTGTGTGTGTGTGTGTGTGTGTGTGTGTGTGTGTGTGTGTGTCATATCATAACAGAGCATTTGGCTAGAGAAATCCACACACACACGCACATACACAAGAGAAAATGAACCTGCCATATGCTACTGTGTATTTCTTCTCTTTTCATAGGCTATGTGTTTCTCTCAAACACACACACACACGCACACACACACACATTTTGTTTCTTTTGGCAGTGCAGAGATTTTCTTGGACATTGAGGTTTTTTTCCTTTGGCTGCCCTTGTGAACAAGAACTACACTTTAAAGAAGCACACTATACAATTTAAACTGTTATGCATTTTAATATTACATTTATGGTATATATATTTTAAATGTATAAACAGCTTCATTGTTATGAATATTAAATTACACACACACACACACACACACACACACACACACACACACACACACACACACACACACACACACACACATATATAATCATAAGATTAAATTTACCGAGCTTATACATATCGTTCCATTTAGTACATATTTGAAAGACAACATAAGTAATGTGAAATTATAAAGATGTACACAAGTGAGTCAAAACAGCATGATAGATTTAACTCATTGCATTCATAATAAATGTAATTATAATACATTTTAATCTTCTGGTAAGTAACATATTACATTCATTTACATAGGTATATTGTTTTAAATTATATTATTTTTGTAAAAAATACTCTTTTGAAAAGCATTTAAAAGCATGACAAAATCTTAAAAAAATACTCTTAAACATTTACTCTGACACTATTAAAAACACATGAAGTGTGTTAAAAACAGTGCCACTTATTTATTTTTAATAACATTATATTGCCAAGAAGTACATATACTTTTAAGATTTGAAGTGCATTACAAGACCACATTCAATTTAATTGTGTTTATTTTTCAAAATGTGTTAATTAAGATAATTCTTGTTTCAAGTTGTTATATTAAGGTAGTTATTTTATTAAAATTATTGTTTTGTTCACTGAATTCTTAAAGATCGTTTTGCAGGTTTGATTAGGTTGTTAATCTGTTTATAGAAATGTGTAAAGGCATTTTAGCGAGCAACGTCATTTCAGCTTTTAAATAAATGCTAGATCTCTCATTCCTCTCACCCCTAAATCTTACCAACAGACCCACAAGATGGCTTATCTCTGCCCCACAGAATTCACACAATAGCAATAGAGAGACAGCAGAGATAAACGGGGCCCCACGGCCCCGTAATAGCCGCAGGGTGGAACGCATACATTAACATTAAACAGCAATATATTACAGTGATAACAGCCACTGCAGTGACACTGGAATTTGTTTTGACTTGAAAAGAAATAAAGGCCTTGTCACAGCGATTCAGGTGGAGATGGAGGGATTTTGAGGGAAAAAAGAGAATTGGCTACTTCAGTAATTGGTATGTGCAGTGGCTCTCTTCCAAAGTTACATTTCAGCAGCCGGTGGCACCTTATTGATCTCCAGTTTAAAAATGCCATGCCAACCATGAAGGACTGTGCAACTTTTGTGTCTTTTAGCTGGTGTTTCATATGGAGATTAACATGCATGGGTGACAGATAGGGGGCAGCAAAACCCAACACAAAAGCTACAATAATTACCTCCCCCAAAAAGAAGATTCTGTAATTGTTTTCTCACCCTCATGTCTTTCCAAACCCATCGAATTATGTTTTATCTTTTTTGATAAGCAGAAAAGGGTATGTTTAGTATGCAAGTTTTCCAAGCTGGTATTTTTATTATGCAAAAAAAAGTGTTTAATTGTTTAAAGCAACGATGGTGTGGTTGTTGTTTATTTAAATAAAACATATACTATATATAGCTATATAAATATAACTATATATATATAATTACAAACCTAATCTCTCATCTGCTGTTGTTCATTAAATGCTTGGTTGGTTTATTTGTATATTCAATCAGTGTGTTTATTTGATAATTAATTAATCAATCTGAAGTTTATAGACCAATTTAACACCTATTTGTCAGAGGGTAATAAAACACACACACACACACACACACACACACACACAAACACACAGAGCTCTTGTTTTCATTAGCTTGTTATATCTGCCCAAAGACGTTTTCACCTTGATTAGAGAAAGAGAGGGTCCTTTATGAGTCCTCCGGCTCCGTCACATCCAGCACAACACACTTCACACTTCTGGGTAAAAAATAACCCCTCAGATCCTAAAGGCGGAACACATAATCAATCGCTCCGCTCCTTTTCTCGTATCTGTTGATTGTGAATATCGTGTGTTTGTAAACACCGAATCCGGTTGCTGAATTGGCACTGTTGAATGTGGATTTTCTTTTTTTGACAGTATCATTATTCATTTCTGCCCGTCTTCCTCTTTCCCTCAATCTATTGCAGGGGAGAATAAGGGTGTGGGGGGGAAACATCGAGGAGCACGTTCAGAAGTAACATACACACAGATCCATCACAATAACGGTTCTGTCAAAGAGATAAAGAGCTCAGTGTGCATCTCGCACTGCTTGTCAATCCATTGTCTATAATGGACTCATGATCATAAGATGGTTTTATGAAAACATGCACATTTATTTTTATTTTCCCTGTTCGAAATAAGCTGCCAAGTGGACTGGGCACCGTGGATTTGCACATCATGAAGTTTGTCCGTAAGTGCTCGCATCAAAACTGAAGTATACTCTGGGCTTAACTCAACAATTGGCTTGAGTTTTGGAGCAGAACTATGTTTGTGGTGGAACAATTAAGAACGCTTTCATAAGCTGCACGCTAAATGCAACCTGTTCTTGCACAAAAAGTGAGCAGGGGTACGTATTTTTACAACATAAAACATAGGTTCAATATGTAAACCCTGGCACATTTTTATTATGTCGATATAGGTACGTAACATGTTGCTAAAAGTTAACACTCAGTCGTGTTGGAAATACACTCTTCACCAAATTCAGTGCATCCATTAATGATTTTACCGCCTCTAGTGTTCATTTCTTTCAGAAACTGCAGTGATATGTACTTGTTGGTACATTTTTCGCATCTCGCCATAAAGCGCCCAACATTTCTCACTTTTTTATTGTTTTAATAAGCGAATCATTTGGTTACTTAAAGTTATAATTTGGAGTTACTAAAAACATACTTAAGCACAAGTACTTGATTTGAATTCATGGGGTATTACAGTAAAAAGTTACATTTAAAGTTGGCATATTATTAATATACTAAATTATAGCTTCACCTTTACAAATGTGTAATTAACAAGTAGTACATGACTCACAATTTTCAAAAGAAATTACATTAAAGTGTATTTAATGCTTGTCATTAAATACATTTAGCAGGAGCTTTAACTATTACAAAGTCAAAAGAAGTAAATATGAACACAGCTGTCATGGATGTTTCGCATGAACGTATAAAGGCCGGAAAATAATGGTTTATTCTCATTTGTCTCACATTTGTTTCATTCGTTTTCATTTTTATGTTTATATGCAGCTCGCACTAGAATTCTTTTAAAAAAGTAGCTTTGTAAGATTGTATGATTTTGTCTTCCCTGTTCAGGCGTGTGTATTAGCATTGTTATCTCCCCTTTATAAGCTAGATTCTGTTCAGTGTTAGTTTTTCTGGTCCCATCAATCTTGTGTGTGTGTTTGGTACTTCCTTTTAGATTGCTCTCTGTGTATTTATTAAAAGACTATTTTTTTTATCTGTATCTTCCTGTGCCCCTTGCCGGACCGTACCGTGACAGCTCTTGTCTTGAGTTCGGCAGGGAATCAGATATGTGTGTTTAGACGTAGGTCGGATGTCTAGATATCGGATATGTATCGGATTAAAATCCACATTTGGATGTGTGCCAGATTGGATGCGAAAAAAACGGATCTCATGTGGATTTATATGTTTACACGTGTGCAAGAAAGTCTGATTTGTGTCAGATGTGAGCAGTGTAAATGCAGCATTAGAGCTTTAATGTATATTATTTTTAACACTATTTTGAAAAGTATGCTAAAGTGGACATTGATTTTGAGCCATATTGATAGATACGTATTGATAGGCCTCTTTTGACTTGAAAAAAGCAATGTGTTACCAACTTTATAACCCCAGGTATGATTTTGTTTGGTGTCGCGTAGAAATGACACACTTTACCTACAAAGTTTCGTTTAGTATGCTGGTGAACATCTACCTTGTTGGTCTAAATGTCTTAATTTACAACCTTGCCAATATTACTGAACTTAAAGAAGAAGTGACCAATCCCGGAGGTGGTGGGTGGTGCCAATCTCCAATGTGTGCCAAAGACAAGATTATTTTTAACAAATTATAAGTACTTTTATTCCAGAAGTAGTTAAAAAATAATCTATTGAGCTACACAAACAATGATATCATCTTTGCGAATCTGAGCCATTGTTGAGGTCTATTCTAAATTCTGTAAACAACGGGTATAAGATTACATCGGTCTTTTTCCTCAGGAGAAACATCTGAGAAGCGGGAGACTCCAAGCATAGGTTGCGTATCAGTACTATTCCCCTGATCACAGCACAATAACACCCGCTTAAATATCTTCACCCTCCCGCATCCATAAAGCTCTCCTGCACCTCGGCTTTCATGAGCACGTGGCTGCAGAAAGGAGTTCGTATCATACCGAGCAGTTTGTCTCTGTCGGACCGGCGCATTGATTTGCTTTGTTGAGGATGTGATTAGATAGATGTCCATAAACGCTGCCGTACACTGAGAAGGACATCAGATAGCTGCCTCTGAGCTCATTTCCATATTAATACACAAAAGCCCGGGGTCGCTTCCTCTGTACCTGCTTTAATGAGAGTCAGCTCCGAGGTCAGAGAGGACACATTAGCTGTGACAAAACCATGCTGACATTTCCTCCTGTCTGCAAAAGTGCTCTTTAAGAGCAGAGTTAAAGAGCTCTCAGAAAAACAGTTGGATTTCAATTCATCTGAATTTCAGTAGGTGGCCTCTGCAATTCATCATGAATTATAAAACTACTGTTATTCTCATGTTATATACATTACAAATATGATTAATGTCTCGATAGATTATGCAATATGTCTGTATTAATATATCTGTATGATGAAACGCAGGTCATAGACGAATGTAATGGAAACGTCATGACGGCCGTAGAGCTGAACCTGACTATGTGGAAGGATTGCATCAGGGTTTTATAAAAGAATATTTTATAGTTTACACACACATGCACACACACAAAAATTGTATAGTATTTGTAACTGAAGGAGTTAGTTGTATATTGCAAATATATATATATATATATATATATATATATATATATATATATATATATATACTTTTGTCATACCCATTTCATTAAAATTCCATGTCCCTGTAAACCACAAAAGCCAGTACACAGACACACAATAATAATAATATCAGCCACAGGTGATATCTGGGTCAAGCCTTACATGGAAAGTACAGAGATGACCTTGTTTAATGACTATTAATATTTCTTAATAATAACGGTGTCAATATGTCAAAGCTTTACAACGATACAGCCTCAGATGCAGTCTGGCTTCATGTAATTAAACTGGTTGATAACAGAAAATAAGAACCTTTTTGTCCATTGGCACAAAATCCATAACTTCTTCAACAGCATGTTCTGAACATCATCAGAGTTGAATTTGGCGAAGATCAACTGTCTTTGAAAACGCGATTTTTAGGCAGATTTTTGGTATGATCCAAGCAATCTATCAAGACAACTGGTTTAAGATTATTTGAGCTTTCTGACGTGGTTGTCCTGCTGGGAGTATCCTTCACAAGATGGGTCCACTACAATATAGGCTGTGGCATTTAAACAATGCTCAGTTGGTACTAAGAATCACAAAGTGAGCCAAGAAAATATCATTACACCACCAGCAGCATCCTGAACCACTGAGGCAAGGCAGAATTGATCCATGCTTTCATGTTGTTGATGCCAAAATCTGACCCCACTATCCGAAAGCTGCAGCGGAAATTGGAACTTCTCAGACCAGGCAACCTTTTCCAGTCTTCTATTGTTCAATTTTGGTAAGCCCATGCAAATTACAGTCCTAGTTTCCTGTTCTCAGCCGACTCTTGTTTGGTCTTCTGCTGTCCGTCTGCGTCAAGGTTTGAGGTGTTGTGCATTCAGAGATGCTCTTCTGCATACCTTTTTAATGAGCGGTTATTTGATTTACTCAGATCGGTCTAGTCATTCTCTCCTGACCTCAGGCATCAATAAGGCTTTTTTTTTGGCTGATTGTTTTTAAACAAAATCCCAGCAGATCACCAGTTTCTGAAATATTCAGACCAGGCTGTTTGGTGCACCGACCACCACTACATTTAAAATCACTTAAATGATCCTTTTCACCATCCTGATGCTCAGCTTGAACTTCAGCAGATAGTCTTGACCATGTCTAATTGCATTGAGTTATTCGAGATATTTGCTGAGTAGCATAGAATCCAAAAATGGCTTACACTTTAGTATAAGTAACACTTATTTATTATTAACTATGACTTTTCCCTTAATAAATTCTTAATATGCAGCTTATTAATAGTTAGTAAGGTAGTAGTTTAGGTACTGGGTAGGATTAGAGATGCAGAATAAGGTCTTATATAAAACGGCATTAATATGTGCTTATTTAACACTAATTAATGGCTAATATTCTAGTAATGTGCATGCTAATAAGCAACTAAAAAGCGTAAGCGTATAATAAATTGTTACACAAAAATGCATTGCGCTAACATTGCCAGTGTTTTTATCCGTAAAGGAGGAAAGAAGCCACATCTGTAACATGTCTGTAATGTATATCGGCCATATATTTATTCACTTTATTTATTTATTCTGATTTATTATTTATGTTTTTCAGTTTAATGGCACTCTGAAAGGAACAAGAACCGTGCACTTTTTTTTTTTTTTTTTTTTTTTTTGTCCACAAATGAATTCTGACTTAAAATCAGTTGTAGCCCTAATGAAAAGTTGGAAAATACAGCCCAATGTTATTTTGAGGTTTAAGTCAAACCTATTTTCCACTCGTCCGAAACAAACACAAAACATGATGCAAGGACCCACGAACATCTGGCAATACTTTCAGCATCGCCCCTCACTGTCTACCTGCTCGTTCCTCGGTTGCTTCTGAATTATTCTCTCTCATTAAGAGCCGGTTAGGGCCATGGGATCTCGGGCTTTGACTCAAATCAAATATTTAACACAGGCTAAACAGCTGAAGAATCAATGATGCGGTCCAAAGCTCACACCTGTCGGCCTCATCCAGCGCCTCCACGACTTAGACTATTACAGTAATGTGTAACGGAATAGATATGATGAAGAATAGTTGATAGTGATATTCCTGTCAACCTGACAAATATCCCATCATGCTCGGGTGGGGCGACTGTCCGTCAGTAACGCGCTGATGTAGTGTATCTCAGTTCTTTCCAGAGCTGTATAATTCAACAGCGACACACTGGACCGGACCTGTCAGACGATTCATATCAAAGATTCACACAGACAGACCGAACCTCACAAAGATAAGCTTCGCAATCAATACTGAGACAGATCAACTGAACAAAAGCAATGTGAAATGACATTGAACGGGCTGAAATGAAAGTTTTGCTTACTAAAAGGAGCCCCACTCGTTGGTTGGGCTGGCTGAGTTGATGTGTCTTCATATTAGCGTCTGCTGGTAGAAAAAAACCCCAAAGTAACCCGAATTGTATAATTTAATGCATTCATTTGGGGAATTGAAAGTGCTTTGGATTTAATGCATAGCAAACTTATTTATTTATAGATTTTAATTTTTTTAATTTAAATTTTTATTTTAAACTAAATTCACAAATACAAAAGGAACACTGAGAAATAAAATAAACAACAACAACAATAATAATAATAATAATAAACTATTAACATCAATATTAACAATAAATAATAATTATAATATTTGTTTGCAAATTACACAATAATAATTTTCTGTGATTCTTCTTTACACATCCTACAGTCTCATAGTTGAGGTATTTATTTCTCAAACATCTCTTTAAAAATACGGTTGTCTCCATGCAAACACAAGTACACTTTATTAGGAAATTTTTTGTAAGAATTTTATTAGGAGCAATATTTTTGTTGATAGTTAATATCACCCTTTTAGACAGTAATTTAAGATATTTCATAATCTGTATATATATATATATATATATATATATATATATATATATATATATATATATATATATATATATATATATAGTATATAACATAAAGGGACCAAATCAGTCCAAATCAGTCCACAGAAAACAAGCCACCTCAGTTAGTTATAAGTGGTTCGAAATTTATAGAAATGAAAATCTCATATTGCGTTATCTTTCTTTCCTCATTATGAAATGATGTACCAAGTGGATAAAAGAAAAAACAAAGTCTCTTAAACTGATAGCCAAACCACTTCCACGCTATAGGACACAGAAAGTGAGGAAATCATGAAGAAATAGTTGGAGTGAATAAAAGAGCGCCTTGTGTTTCTTGTCGTTTGAGGGGATTGATCCCTGAGAGGCATCATCTGGATCAGAGACTCTTCAGATAATTATAGAGCTTCTGATAGCGTGTGACACAGTCTTAAACCTCACAGCGGTGATATGGATGAGAGAACAGACTCATCCCTGGTGTCACTGTAGAATGAACATCAAACAGTTCTCTCAAACACAGATCCGATCCAACGCCTCTGTTTTGGTTTGAGATAAATCCCTTTTCTAAAGCCATTAACACACCGGAATCAAGCGCTCCGCAATATCACTCATATTCTTCAGGAGAGCTCAAGCATTAAACGTGACAAGTGTTAATCGTGTTCAGCAGAAACGGATCTAACATTTGTTCAGGTGTGAGAATAGCGCCCCCTCAGGGCCACGATGCAACAACGTCACAGACACGAATGATACTCGTCAATTGTTTCTTCTTCAAATGGGCAAACTGAGCAGAAATTCTGTCCATTTGAATTTATTAATTGTAAAAATTGTTACTTGGGTCAAATAAAACAAATAAGAGTGCACTAGTTCAGTACAGATGCTGTAAAAAAACATATATAGAACAACCTGTACATTTCGGTTTAAAACAAACTGCTATTTGGAATGAATGAATGAATGAATGACTGACTGACTGAATTAAACCCACACAACAGTAAAATAATGCAATAAAAATCATATATACAAAAAATGACTTGTCATTTATGAAAAATATGCTATGTTTGTATTTTAAATATATTTAGATGTTATATAAAATATAATAATATATACATGTATGTACAAAAATGTTTATTTCGAATGGGATTAATCGTTTGACGGATGTGAACATGAACACCAAGTCATTGATGCACAAAACTTAAGTAACACTGCTAATTATGTTCTTTATTTGTGTTCTGGACATCAGCCAGGGAAAAACCGGATTAGATCACTGTGAAAAGCAATAGCACAATTTACCTCAATAAGCTGCATAATGCGATGCACAATCTGTAAATATGAGCAATAGAGACAGTAACCTCAAATCTCTAAATGGCACTATGCCTGGGTCACCAAACCCAGCCCACTCTCAGGACCCTTCTTTCACACTAATTGCAATTCTGCTTGCTTATTGCCCATTTATAACACCACCGACACTGTAGTAAACGCACTCACACACTCTCACACACACACACACACACACACACACACACCAAAGGTTGTTCTGATTACAACCATATGGACTCAAAAAAAAAAAAAGAAAAAAAAAAAAATATACTGCAGTTGGACCTGCGCACACACAAACACACACGGTGATCATTTTTCGAGGGGTTTAGAGGGGCGGCTGGGGGCAGGACGGGGTCGGGCGGGAGGGGGTTAATACTTATTGCTGGGTAAGTCAGGGTCGTTCTCTGCTTTACATTAACCTGCTGCCTCTGGCCAAACACACTCTATAATTACACCTTTTATAACTATTTCCAAACAAAACCCTATTTCTAAGCCCTGTAAAAAACGGAAGTCAGGATTTGCTTGCAGTTCTATTAAATCAGCCCCTGTAGACTGTGACCAATGGTTTTACCAACCGTTATTGTTAAAACAATCATCTGTTATGAGGCTTTTAAACTGGGGCATAAATCACTGTTTCCGTCCAGATAATAATAATAATAATAATAAAAAAAAAAAGCAAAATGATCATGAAAGCTAATGTGAAAGCTAATATATATATAAAATAATTTTTTTCTTGTAGAGTTATAGTTAGATTTCAGAGTTTATGACTACAGTGGCTGTATAAAACAATATAGGCCGAATATATAAATGATTTCCCCATTCAGTTAGATAAGCATGAACCCTAAAATCTCTCACATTGTGGAGACTGCAAAAGAAGAACAAATATATTATAAACAGTAATTGATGTTTATCTGATAGTGTAACATTGCAAAAATATTGTCTAAGTCTATGGAAAGTCTACATAATTCACAGAAACAAATGTGTGTGTGTGTTTGATTGTGCTTGGGTCTGTAAAAAAATTATAAATCACTTTTTATATACAACTCGTGTACCTTTTAAGTCATATTTTAACTGAAGCGCAGACAGACAATTAAGTTATTAAATTCTGAATTTTGGCCCAGGCCTGTCACAGGACCATAAACACACAGACTCACAGGTTGTGCAAAGTCATTCAGTCACATAAACTTAAAGACAGCCATATGCTCAACCACAACATTACTTCATTAATCCTCTGTGAATCTGCCAATAAAACCGTATGACCCAGAGGAATTCTAAAACGCATTTAAATTAGTGGCAGTAAATAAATACTGTGAAATTTAAGGATACAGCTGGAAACAGTTATGGAGGACACATTCCTGTGAGAAAGACAGGATATGTCTGATCATTTATCACCGATCAGCGTGAACCTCAGGGGCCGCGTACACAGTATGTCTGTGAATATTAATTATTGCTAAAAAGATCTACTAATGTACATGTCCCCAATTACATGTAATCTTCTTGCCTGTGTGCTATTGGATATTAAACTACTTTTGAGTCATTACCTTAAGCTAGTGAAGATGAATTTTAGGCAATATAGAAACCCTGGCCAGAACATATCTTTGTTTAAGATTTCGATGTGGGTCTTACAATTTGATGCTATGTGCCCATACGAAGGAAAAATCAAAAGTGAGATCTGTTTAACATCTTGATATTTCTCCTAGACAGAAATGAGGTTACTTTAAGATTGAGTGGAGATTTTTTGCTTGCGTCTCCTGCTTCTCAAACTTGTCTCCTGAGACAAAAACTCTAACACTCTCACAAAGTTCTCCTTTAAAGCTTTAAAAAAAGAACTCAACATTGCACACTGTGCTCAGATATTTCCACTAGTCTAAAGACTCTGGCGGTCCCCTATTTGTCTCCTTTAAAGTTTTAGAAGAATCTCAACAAGATCACACACTGTGATCGCTCACATTTGTCTCCTCAAAAATTTGAGATCTCAGCATCATCATACACTGTGCTTAAATTTGTCTCTTTAACTTAATAATTTGGTGTCTCACATTTGGCTCCTTTAAAGCTTCAGAAGAGATCTCAATAACATCTCACACTGTGCTTGGATATTTTAAGTTTCATTTGTGTCTACTTCTATTTCTCCTAATGGATTTTAGGAGAAACATCTGAAATGTTGTTAATACTAAGATGATAGATACGTGACAATCTCATATAAGTCTCTTGAGCTTAGGAAAAGCAACCACTGAGCATATTTCCCCGACTCTATGGATGGTGCTTCTTTGTAAATATTGGTGATTTATTTATTTTATCATGTGACTAAAAAAATGTCATATCAATGCAAGAAAGAGCAGGCATAGTAAAAAAAAAACTTTTAGTGATATGTTTTTTACAGCCATAATGTGAAGTTAAAGCATCTACCAGAGCTTAAGGCTTCTTCAAGGCAAATTGAAAAACTGATATAATTTTTAACAAAAACTTTAAAATCCAGTTTATTTCACTTGGAGTTGAAAAGAGCTTATCATTGGACCACTGCAAAGATAAACTCTTACTCTTCCAAAATTTTAAGTCGTTTATTAAAAATATTGATTCCTTTTGTTGTTATTCAGACTTTGACGGCTGAAAGCGCAACATTCTTGTTGTTCTCCTTATCATCTTCTGTTGTCTCTTTTTATGTTACATAAGTAATTTGTGCTAGATTATTTCGAAAAACACTCCCCTTAAAGAAATGAGAAGAGTGGTTAAAAGCGGACACAAGACAGTTTAAAACAGTAGCTTTAAACAGGAATATGACTCGTCCATTTGTGATCCACTCAAACGGGGCATCTACATACACTTCAAAGAATAACTTGGCATGGTACGGTTCCAACAGACATGTTGGAACCAATGTGCTTTTTAATACTTAAAGTGGAAAGCGAAGCATTTCTTCCTTGATTTTATACCTTATGATTTCATAAGAATTTAAAGTAATTCTGGGAGGCCACTGATGGAAAAAGGACACAGCAACAACCACTCAGAATTATTCAGCACAACTGCACAGCAAGGTCCGAGGAATAAAGGTTTGATGGAAAGAAAAAAAAAAAACATCTCAACCAAGCACTTTTTGGTACTTATTCCTCAGGGTCAGGCAGCCAGGTGGAAAATGGAAAAATAGCCCATCTGCAATATTCATTGAAATAGTTTTGAGTCTCATGCGAGGTCAGGGGTAAACAGTCACCCAATGCATAGGTCCATATGTCATTTCGTCTCTGTATGTCCATTCTCAGCCTCCATGTCAGGACCAGACAAGCATTGGCCCCGGGACCCGTCCTGGGTGACGCGATGCATGTATGCCCATGTAACAGCAGAGCCGCGCACATCATTTAATTTCATGAATAAGAGATGTGTTGGGGATCCATGCATTTAAACATTCATGATGCTGCTGAATATCTGGGAAAGTGCGCCTGACGTGGCAAGCTTTAATTTCACTCTTGCTTGTAATAACTTGGTAGCAGCATGTGGAAAGGCGTTCGAACACTACCATTTTATTACTAGAATGAATCTCGTGCTCGTCCGACTCGGCGAGTTCCACACTCGTGCAGGAAGATTAAAATTTCATCAACAGCTTTTCTTAACAAAATGCTTCTTAGAAGAAACTATCAAAGATTGATGTCCTCAGCGATGGGAAGAGAAATGCTTAAGTCTGTAGGTTGTAACTTTCAACGCAAAATTTGACTAGCAAAACAGAACTAGCTAAATACAAAGACATAAAGCTGTTATCATAATCATACTGGATTATTTTAATGATTTGAATGCAGTTAACTATCACATGCGTAATGGTATTGAATGTGCCCTTGCAATAGGCCTACTTCAAATATTAAAAGTGTATTTTAAAGCACTGTATTTATAGATAAAATGACTTTAATGCAATGAAAGGCCTATTTAATTGTACTTAAAGAGAGTATACTTTTTTGACTATGTAAGTACATTTTTAAAAAGAGCACTTTGCCAAAATATAGCTTTAAAACAGCTTTTAAAATAGGGGGAGATACCCTTAAGAACAATAAGTATTAGTATTAATATTTTTTTATTTATTAAGATATTTAAGATTATTAATTAAGTACTCAATGACAAAGCAGAAACAACAGTAAAAATGCATTCTATGACTTATAAATGTATATTTAACTTTTTTAAATAGCCAACTTTTAATAGAAAATGTCAATAGTAAAAATGTAACCCAATGAGTTTTTTAAAAGAAGCAAAGATGTCCGAAGTGATGTCCGATGATTAATTGAAATTCTAGATAATAACATTGATGTCCACAAAATCCTCATTAATAAGTGCTAAAACGTTTGATAATCAACATATTTCAGTTTCCTAGACCTTAAATGATTGTTTTAATGATCTTCAATCTTGCTTTAAAATATATTTATTTTGAGTTGACTAATCTTAATGCTGTGTTTGTTGCTATAGATCATGGCATCAATTACAAAACTCAAGGGTAGGCTTTAAAACGGTTTAGACCCTACCTGTGTGATCATTATCACATTGTTTATTTGAACGGGGAATAATCTCAGTTAATGCTAGTAAAATATGGAATGCCACAAGGGTCTATCTTAGGCCGTCTGCTATTTTCAGCATACACATAGTCAAAACTAATAAGCCACTTCTAAATATAATACAGAATCTTTAATTTTGTGTTAAGCTACTTTGCAATGTTTTGTGTGTGTATGTCTGTGTGTGTTTGTGTGAGTGTGTGTGTGTGTGTGTACGTGCGTTTGTCTAGTCAAAAGCATGAAATAATATAGTATCTGAAATTTGTATCGACTGACTTTAAGCAAACTTTCATAAACTTTTACACTTTGAAATGTGTTTACTTTAAGTGTCACTGTAATCATTGAACTGCTTAGTGTGGACCACATCTGCTGTCTGTGAGATGAATGAATGTATTCTGGATTTCCTCTCTAGTGATCGTGAGCATCGGTGCAGAATCCACAGATAATCACGTCTGATCATTTTTAACAGGAGCACACACGTGTGAAATTAAACACTCATACGTGTAGGCCTATTGGGATGGCATCTTATTAGTGTTTGATCGGCGTGAGATGGGTCCTGTGTCCTCAAGGGTGCGTGAGTGTGTGTGTGTGTGTGTGTCTCCTGCTGGTAAATAGTGCTGTTGGGTTATTTACATGCACACAGCGCAGAACACACACACACACGCAGGTTTGTATCTACATATTTATGAGGAAGGTGTACCCAATGAGCATCATGTCATGGTAGATTAAGGAGAATGACCTTTATTAGCCCTTAAAGGGAAACATTCAGGAAACTTGCGAATGGATCTGAATATACGCAACCAAGAATGTAACATTTGTTTCGCTGCCTTTGCAAGAATTTAAGGCTTTATCTTTCTGTCACTGTCACCATGAACTAAACACGATCAGTACTCATGAAATGCCTGACACCGCTCAGTGTAGTGTGCATTAATGTCATGATGCACACAACATTTAACATGCGTGTTGTAAGTGTTGTATATGGTAATACTTTATTTTGATGGTTCACTTTAGACATTCTATTACCTATAAGTAACTTACATTACAGAACAGATAGAACAGTGAAATTAAAGTAAATATTACGAAGAGTATTAATAGTAATGTTGTGAAACGCTGAAACACCATGCTCAATTATGAACACATGACCCTGTACCGCTTGATACAGGCATATTTCATTTTATGATTCAGTTTCTGATTTCCATTTCTGTCACTGAAAAATGTGCAAACACAGCAGAGTTTGGAAGATTAGAGGCGATAAACCAACACAACGATCCCAATCTGCTAATTCTCTGTAAACAAAAGAAAATATGGAAATGATTTTATGCAAATATTTTTCGTCTCGATGGACAAATATTCTCTATTACATAAGATTAGCATTTCTCCTCTGCTTCTTTAAAGGGGTAAACAGGATTTGTCTTGCTATTTATGAAATAAAAGATCTCTTTCATTTACAAATCAAAGCTTTCTCTTGGGTGACTGCAAAAAACGGTTTGTCATGATAATAACATCAATGAATCATCCCATGAATGGTTTGAACGTCCTACTGAAACAAGAAGTTAGAGTGGGATATATCAGGAAATAGGAGGAATTTTGGATAAAGGAGTATATCTGTCATTTGTTACTGGGCATGAGGAAGAGTTTGAGCTCTTTATCTATGCTGTGGTGCCTCACGGCTCCCAGATCAATATGTAATTGCTGTTTAGAATGAGGAGCCAGGAGAGACGATGGAGAACGGGTGGATGTCTTCGCGTTTTGAAGCTCCCGGGGGACATTTTGCTTTGTGTCTTGACATTTGTCTCCTCTACATCAGATCTGGAGACGCCAGGCGACTGAATTCGCTAGAACAGAGAGGAGACAATTGATCGATCACTCTTTTTGTCTCCCTGATGTGCATCTTTCATCAGATCTCTACCCCCAGCAATCAGTCCCTCCCTAAAGTTTGCGCGTGTCTCTGTCTGAGGGCTTGTCGAGGGGCAGGTAAAGAGCAGATCCCAGAGCTGAGCAGACAGACAGACTGGCGGGTGATATGCAGACACTGCAGAGAAGAACAAAAAACAATCATTGATCTAATTACCCTCTAATGAAGGTGGACGAACTGGGAGGAGGGGTGAAGATACCCCACGCTACTTCCAGTATTGACATCTTTCTCTCTTAGTAACACACACTCAGCTCAAATAAGGGAATTGAAGCTGTAATATATTCATAATTTTCAAGTGATGTCATGGCTAAATAGGAACAAAACAAAGCATTCAACTGCTGCCTGCCAGTTATTTTTAACCCAAAAATGCACAGTTTGGCATTCTATGTATCTATTCAGGGGTTATCTGGTTGCTGACATATAGAATGGATAATTACTAAAATTATGTACCATTGCGCACTTTTTCTGCAACAACGGTTTTGTCTTAGGGCAGGTTTCGAGCAGATCCCAGAGCTGAAAAGACAGAATCAGACAGAACCTGCCACAACTGGCGGGTGATATGCATTACATATATAGAGAAGAATTGAAAAACCCATTGACTATTGCTAAAAGTTAATGCTCTATCATGTTGGAAATATGTCCTACACCAAATCCAAACCTCCCAGAACACATTTTTTGAGATTTCTGTGAAAAAAAAAAAACTAATATGCAAATGCAAAATTGATATAAAACAGATTTGTTGATGCAACAGTGTCATTTTCACTTCCTTTTATGCAGATCTGAAACGCTTTGCCGAACCGTAGTTACACAAACTGGAGCTCCTCGCTTCTCAAGTAGGTCTCCGTAGTCCATGAGCCACTGAATATAAACTGTCTTTGAAAAATTATATTCTTGAACATTTGATTTAACCAGGCGTGTCAGTAAGCTCTTCACTGATTGGCTTGCGTGAGAACACGTCATGCGAATTTTCCAGTCAAGTTGAAATTTTAAACTAAAGCTAATTTTGAAGCTATTGGAGGTGAATATCGCAAAAATGGCGCATTATCTACAAATGCATCGCTGATTTCACTTCATTGGCATTTTTACCATATGTAGATCAAAATGTGTTTCAAGTCATAGCTGTATTGACCAGAACCAGCTGTTAAGCTATTGAAGTCAAATACTAAACTAATATATTTTCTTGATATAAATGTTCTCTTTCATACACACACATAATCCCATGTATGTGTGCATGAACAGAAAAAGTAACAGCCGCAACAGTTTGAGTCTGTCATTTTGATAAACCAAGTTTATTTCTTTCACTGCCGCAGCTAACAGCTGCGAGTGAATGTTAATGACTGCACTCGACTGACGTCAGTGCTAATGTCTCTGCCGGCCAGATAAGACTCAGATTGCCGTACCTGCTAATTAAAAACAACACACACACATAGAGATGAGTGCCACAAAAAACTAACTTCCTAATTGTATCCACTCTCATTCATATCACAATGTAAACAGAAGGCTTGTCAATCATT
Organism: Puntigrus tetrazona; assembly: GCF_018831695.1. Classification (NCBI taxonomy): domain Eukaryota; kingdom Metazoa; phylum Chordata; class Actinopteri; order Cypriniformes; family Cyprinidae; genus Puntigrus; species Puntigrus tetrazona. The sequence goes on from NC_056716.1 coordinate 10,494,565, forward strand.
CAGGACTAGCGCTAATGCTAACTCGTCGTGCTAATGACTTGTACTCACTGTAAATTGGAAAATAAGGCAAATTAACAAACAAGGGGATAAACAGACCTCAGTGTTTTGTAAGACTGAAAGCCAGATGTTTTCTAAGTGGATAAACTGAACAAACAAGTTATTTAAAAGATATTACAATTAAAAATGTGTTTCTTTACTAAAACTCAAATACTTTAAAACGTCCTATTGGTTTGAAATTACATAAGAGTGAATGCATTCAATAGGTCTGTAAAGCTCTGCATTAACAAATTAAGTTTTACAGCACCGGGTATGAGTAATGAGCTGGATCGGGGCAGTCTGGCCATTAACCCTGACTAGCCACTAAACCTTACCACTGAACCTTTTATTATCCAAGTTCAGTGACACCAGGGTGGCATTACCCAGATAGTTCAAATCTTTGCCAGATTTAGCCCATGACCCCTGTGTAATAACAGCCTTGTTACAGCCCTCACAGGCTACTGTTACCTTGTGAAGTAAAAGTACACTTACTGTAATACACTTTTAATAAGAATATCTATTATGAGAATAACATATTAAAAGGAAAATACTTCAGTGTAAAGTAAATGTTATGTTTTTGGACATTTAATTCCACATTTATTCATTAAAATATACTTATGTTTGACTTTGTATTAAATGTGTAAGTGTTTAAATACATTTTAAGTAGGACATCCTCAAATGTAATATCATAATTACTTACGTTTTTGTGTAGTATCTAATTCACAGTTATTTATGGTACTAAAATATATTTTTTTAATATCTATTTGTAATAACAATTTGCACATTACACATTTTACATCTTTTAAATGTTTACATTTTAATGAATTACACCAATAAAAGATATTTTGGAAAAAAATAAAAGCAAAAAATAAAACATAATGGTTTAAAATGTACTAATTATTACAAAACTGTCAAATAATTTCCATCAGTTTGATGTAACTTTTTCAAACATTTTTCCACAGATTAACCATGCGTACCAAAAATAATTACAATAATTACGTGGAACAGGGCACATGGAAACATCTAAAATTAAATTAAAGTTCCCTTTGCAAGTACTGCAAACACACAGTCTTGAAACTGGAGACTCAGCTAGTTATGAAACTCACTAAATCTGTTTAAAATGCACACCAGTCCCCTGATGAATCCTGCATAAGCATCACTCAGACCATCAAATGAACACATTGGAAAAATGAAGCCAAAAGAAAAACCTAATTAAACTGCTCCAGGACCATGAAAAGGGAATATGAATCAGCAGACCATTTCATTAGCGTCAGACAAAGACAAATTGCCACAAAATACAGTCAGAGTTACCATCGACTGAAAAACACCTACAGAAAAGCAACAGGGTGATAAAATAGGATCTATGCTATACTTCATACTGCATGACAATAATACTTCCATTACCATAATCAACCACCATTATATTTGTATTTATTTTGTGTCCTAGATTTTTGTTCATGCATTTTACAAAAAGTATTTTAGTTTGGTTTCAGTCATGGTTTAACATGAAATACTGGGGAAAGTGCAAATGTAAAGAAAGTTTGCTTATGCTGTAGTAATGCTTAGTTCCATGTAAGTCAAATGCAGATTTATTATTTCCTTCGTGTACTTGTGGCAGTGTTTTTTGATAGGCAAAGACAACGCGTCTGGACGCTGTACTTTTCCTTCTTTGGGAGATTAAAGCTGTAGACGGTGACATTCAGAACGAGATCCGGCCCTCACGCAAGCCGTGGCCTACTTCAGTGATGGAGCAAAACGTAGCCTTTTCTCCTCTAGAAAAAAAAAGATCTGACATTTA
>NC_056716.1:10501398-10526398 GCF_018831695.1 Puntigrus tetrazona
AACAATGACAATAATGATGATATGCTATGCCACAATTTGTTCTGCAGGTGTGCAATTATCAACAGAGATTATTTACTATGCCTTACACACCTGCCTCTGCAAACGTCAGCTAAAATGAATATTTATCATGAACTAAATAACCTCTCCATGGGTGCCGTCATGTTTTGGGGAAAAGTTGTGGGTTTCCGCATATAAGCTTCCAATTTGAAATTCCAAATTCTGGTGGCACAGTATAGCAATTATCTGATCAGATTTTTGGGATAAGACATTATATTTCCAACCCACACTGTTGCGTGACTAAGAATTGACTGGGCCAGCTGACTAATTAGAACAGACTGGGAAGGCGGGCTTTAAAGACGTGAAAAACAAAAAAGATGCTAATTGGCTGAGGGTTAAAAGAGGTTCTTTAATAATGTTAAGTATGAGAAAAATAATGTGTATTGAATAATGTATTCCAGCGGCCAGCAAACATACAATTATGAACTTGTAAATGTGTGTAAAATGAATTTTCATACAGTATAAAGAGGGGTGGAAATCTAGCTTATTATGACCACTGAAAATATTGTGTATTGTCTTGTATTGTAGTAAACTAAAGAAGAAGAAAAAAGTGAAATTGAAATTACACTCTATGTGATGATATTATTTTAAACAAGCATGCACAAACAATTATTGCGAACGTCCTTGGAAAAGCAGGAACATCTGGACACCTTATGTTGTGCCCTTTGAATTTGTATGTGCGCACCATTTGTGAATGTACATCAGTGGACAAATGATGCTAATGTGAATGTAAATACCTTCATCTAATTACATTTTTGTCCGGTACACATCCCTGGTATATTCAGATGGAATGGAGAGCAAGTGAGCGAAAGACAGAGTGAGAAAAAGGCATATGGCATCATTTTCGCTTCTCAGCCTGCATATCTTTGCATAATTCATTCTGTTGCTTTCCAAAACCTCATAAACTTCGAAGATCATTTTAGGAGCTCCAGACAACAAAACAAAAGAGACTAATGTGATTTCAGAGAGGGAGCAATAGAGCGTTTTCACCCCTTCAAATCCATCAGCAGAATCTTGGAGGTGAAATTCATTAGCTTGCGGTCTTCATTTATCTCTAATTGAGTCTAGATGACTGTGTATCTGTGATGGATCTCTTATTTTTTTTGCTTTCTCATTCTCTTTCTCTATCTCAGGGGTCTGAGCAAAACAAAAAGCCTCATTAACAGTCTGTTGGCCACCTGTGCAGCAGGTGAGCATTGATGACCTGTTAAGGCGTCTCCTGCCGTCTCTTCTCAGGCTGGATCGGTCGCGTATGTCCCCCAGCAGAAGCAAACGCTTCCCTCCTGCAGCGCAGTCAAATGGTCTTTTCCTCCCTACAGCCTTACAATCTAATAACGTGCAGCTTCCCTCCGCGGTGGAGAGATTTTAACGATTGCTGACGCCCCCGCTCTCTCCACTGCCCCAACACGCTCCCTGTTTTCACAGTAATTCAAGAGCTAAAGGAACCGTTACAGCGGAAACGTGTACGACCAATTAAAATTGGATCGTGGGGTGCCCTCCTACTGCCTGGCTATTATTGCCTCTCATAGTTCAAAAAGTTCCCAGTTTATTTTCTGTCAAAACAGAAATACAAACTTCGAATTTGAGTTAATAATGAGTGAATAAAAACATTGAAGCAATGATTTCACTTATTCAGTCTATAAAGTGATTGTGGATACATTCAGAATGATTGAACAGAGCAGAGTAAGTGTTCTTTGCAAATTTTATGTTTATTTGATAAAATGTTAGTATGTAATCTGACCACACCGAGTGTGATATCATATCCCACAATGCAATGTAATTTGATCTCTTAGATCCAGTGTGGCACATGAACATTTTACATAAAATTGGATTAACAAAGCAGAATTACCATTCATGTTTCAGTATCAAATACACCTTAAAAATGCATGAAGATTGTTGCATTACTACAAAGACCCCAGACCTGACATGCGGGAAGAATAATTTTTTTCGTGGCCACAAATGAACAATTTTTGCACATGACATTAATTCATCACCTGATTTTAAGTAAATTGTGAGCATGATTTAATTAGTTTCCTCCTGTTAATTAAATAATTGTGATTTACTAATTCACTATCTCAATTTAAAAGTAAATCATCGTGAGTATGATTTAATAATTTGTTACCAACAGTGTTGGTGTAACGGGGCTGATGAGATGCGGATCCATTTGCATACTTTATTAAAAGACATAAAACACAAAAAGGGGTAATTCAGAGACAAGAGAAATAAAACAAGAGGTATAAACAGGGCCCAAAACAGCAGGCAAAGGGTTAAAGCCAAGATATGCAGGTACGAATCAGGAACCAGGAATTCATGAAACACAACAAGACTTGACTAAGACTAAAGTTAGGAAATGAGGCTAGAAAATAAAACAGGGAAAAGGCCCTGTAAAGTGCTACCACTAGGAGAGAGATAAATGCAAACAATGCAAAGCTAGACTCTAAAATAAACCACAAATACACAGAATGGCTCTATATTGTAGCTACTCTACCACTAGGAGAGCAATAAACGCTAGACAATACTCGGCGCTAAGTGAGAGAAAAGGCTTATGTAGAGTGTGTATGACCGGATGCAGCTGTGTAATCAGGTAAGTGTGTAACTGAATGCGCACTGTAAACTAAAAAAGTTGACCCTACTTAGTTTTCTCAACTTTTGTTATACAAACTTAAAACAAGAAGTTGAGAAAGTTTGTTGCCATAAAATTTTAAGTTGGCTCAACTATTTTTTTTAACAGTGCAAGTGAAACCAATCAATGCAATAGAGTATGGGAAATGAAGTCCAGGGTGATGTGCAACAGTCTTTGTGGTGTGATAGTTAATGTGATGGAAGAGTGACCTCTGGTTACTTAATTTGTAATAGTAGTAAAACTTTTTCAATTACTTTATTAAAGTAATGTAACACTGATTACTGTTAGACTTTTAAAATCCTTTATCACTTGAATTAAGATGAGTAAATTTGAACACAGCCACCAAAATTCAACTTATAATAACGCCTTTTACTTTTTGATCTGAGGTTCAATGAAGAAACGATTATCTTATGAGTATGTATCCTATTCTCTGTACTCCTGAAACATTGGTGTCTGTTTGTATGTGATATGGCAATAGTTAAAACTGCATTGCACAACTGCAAACCACGTGTAACCACACCAGCCCAGGACCTTCACATCCTGCATCTTCACCTCCAAGATCGTCTGATACCAGCCACCCGGACAGCTGGTGCAATGAGTTTGCATAACCATTGCACAAACTGTAAGAAATCGTCTCAGGAACCTTATCTGCATGCTTGTCGTCCTCATCGGGGTCTCAACCTGACTACAGTTGATCGTCGTACTTGAGTGGGCAGATGCTCAAATTTGATGGTGTCTGGCACTTTGGAGAGGGGTTCTCTTCACAGATCAATCCCGGTTTTCACTATACAGGGCAGATGGCAAACAGAGTGTATACCGTAGTGTGGGTGAACAGATTGCTGAGTCAATGTTATGGATTGAGTGGCCCACGGTGGCGGTGGAGTTATGGTATGGGCAGGCATATGTTATGAACAATGAACAGAGATACATTTTATTGATGGCATTTTGAATGCAAACGTATACCGTGACGAGATCCTGATGCCCACTGTTGTGCAATTCATCCACGACCATCACCTCAAGTTGCAGCATGATAATGTACAGCCCCATGTTGCAAGGATTTGTACACAATTCCTTGAAGCTCAAAACATCCCAGTTCTTGCATGGCCAGCATACTAACCGGAAGTTTCAGCTATTGAGCATGTTTGAGATGCTCTGGATCAGCATATTGTAGTTCCTGCCAATATCCAGCAACTTCGCACAGCCATTGAAGAGTAGTAGATCAACTCTGATTGCACTGCGTGAGGCAAATGGCGGTCACACCAGATACTGACTGATTTTCGGACCCCCCACCAATACAGTAAAACTGCACATCTTAAGAGTAGCTTTTTATTGTGGCCAGCCTAAGGTCCACCTGTGCAATAACCATGCTGTCTAATCAGCATCATGATATGCCACACCTGTGAGATAGGTGTATTATCTTGGCAAAGGATAAGTGCTCACTAACACATATTTAGACAGATTTGTGAACGGCATTTGAGAGAAACAGGCCTTTTGTGTACATAGAAAAAGTATTAGACCTTTAAATTCAGCTTATGAAAAATAGGGGCAAAAACAAAAGTGTAGCATTTATAATTTTGTTTAGCGTATATCTAAACAGGGCAGTGGAGCAAATCGGGAAAAGTTCTTCAGATGGCCAGTCTGTGCCTGAACAGAAACATGCAGAACATTAATTTGTCCTTTTTAGTGGCTTAATTTTCTCAGAAACAAGTTCATTTCAAGTTTTAATCCAATTGTAGCGACCTACTTTTGATTTATTCATCCAAAATGTGCCATATTCCATGACATTTTAAATGCAAATTAGCTGCTACTCTCCTCCCCATTGTAAAGTTTATTGAGCTAGAATGATGCGTTTTAAACCACTTTAAACTTCTAATTTGTTACTGTTTTTTTGAGTGCACACATCTAAAGGACACTGACAGAAAGTGGTTGTCAAAGTGTGAGTCCTAAACTAATTTTCATTGTTGGTTGTCACAGGACAGTCTGGTAAGGAGCGCACACAGAAAAAGAATAGTCTTTTAATAAATCCACAAAGAGCAATCCAACATGATGAATAGTAGCAAAACACACATAACGTTGACGAGACCGGACAAACTTACACTGAACAGAGTCCAACTCATAAAAGTGAGATAATGACTTAATTAAATTACACACACCTGAAACAACCAACAGAAACTAGGTCACACATGAGGAATAAAAACAAAAACAGAAATGTCCAAAACCATTACACAGGTTTATATTAAAATGCAGGACTGCACAAATTTAACATTACAAAAGCAGTTAATTATGTCTGTGAAGGTAAACAGCTGGGAAATAAACTGCATGTTTATATTAGATCTGTGTGATGAATAGTAATTAAATCAATAAATCCACTGTTCTCGTTTCCTCTGAGGCTCTGTTAGCATGTTGTACTCAAACTTTTCGCCATGGCATTTGAACTGGTACACTGTTATTTTACTTGTAAAATTAAAAAATTACTGCGCCTTTAATATAATAAGATCCCATTGCAACATCACTAGGGGAGCGAGATCAGAGGCTCTCAGAAAAAGGCTTTTTACTGGGTTTTGTGATATGTCACATTAATTGACTGGATTCTACGAACCCATTCATGTTTTCGCAGAAATGGGACATGTCTCATATTATATTAGACAGTCTGCAGTTACGTATGTACATTGTGAGCACGCTAATGTTATCACAATTTACTGATTTGTTTCCTTGTTTTAAGTAAATCATCGTGAGCATTGTTTATTCATGTGACGCAAAGATGCATTTTTAGCATCATTAATCCAGTCTTTCATATCTTTCAGAAATCATTCTTATATTTGGTAAAACTGTGCTGTTATCACATTACCTCATCACATGGTGATTGATTCCAAATAGTGCCAATTAAGTGAGTCAAAATTGAAACTGATATTACTTCCAGTTCATCCACCACATTGGAATTGGAAGGTAAAGTTGAACACATTGCATTATGGGATACAGTATTACAGTATTTAATGCAGCATGTGCAAAAGATAATTTGCCTATTTTGTTCATCCAGAAATTTGCGGTGTTATATAATGTGTAATGTGTTAAGTATATTGCACATTTATGCTATACCAAAACGAACCTGTGTTTTAAAATTGCCAAGTTTAGTTTTACCATCGCGTTTCAGTACTCACAGCTACTGGTGTGTCCATCTTGAAGAGGTGAATTTCCAGGCCTCTTACAAACCTGTAAGCCGAGCACTCAGTCAGGGCTTTGTGCCTTTAAAGTATGAAGTCACCGGTGTGTGTGAGGAAAGGCATGGTGTGCTACTTTAAGTGCATTTTCAGATTGGTCAGTAGGAGTTTAAGGTGGTAAAAAGCAGTAAATGGGGTCTGTAATTTAGCTGAGTGCCTTTCTCTGTGGCCCACTGCCTGATGTATGCGGTTTACTGTGTCCATTCAGCACATAGACAAGCCAATGCAGATCAGTCCAATTAGTTAACTACATTATTTCTTGAAAGCAGAGTGTACTGTGTACCGCATTGAGACAGCGAGACGTATCATATAAGATTACACCACAATAAAACATGTCAGTTTTTTTATGGACCTGTACGGTGACCTGTAAAGGTCAGCAACTATTCTAGAATATGTCTGGCTTGTCATGACATAACAAATATACTGTATATGTCTCCAGTTGTGTCTCTGGTGGTGTGTCGGTGTGTAAGCACACAGGGTGTGTGTGAAGCATCTAGTGCAGTATTGCTGTAGTGTTGGTAGTTAGTGCCGCTGGCTAGCCTCTTTCAAAGAGGGTGAAAAGAAGAGCCAAGTGCATAAGTATCCTCCTGCCAGTGCAGAACCTCTCTACCACAAAGACTCTTGTAAACATCTCGTCGGGGCCAAGCATTGAAACTGGGTGTCATACAGTCCCAGGCTAAACTACTGAGGATCTCTAAGCAGCAGTGGGAACCCGAGACACGTTCATCAGCCTTAAGAAGTACACCCTGACAGAATAACAATGCTCTGAGAGGCCTTAAAGGGGTCATACGATGTTGCTAAAAATAAAATTATTTTGTGTATTTGGTGTAATGCAACGTGGTTATGCAGTTTAAGGTTCAAAAATCACATTACTTTACACATGATGTACATTATTAGTTCTCCTCTAAGCCCCTGGATTTGTAAATGGGTGGTGCGTTCCTTATCATAACACGATTTTGTGTCCCAGCATTATTACACAAAAACAATAAAAGCCATTACAAATGAGACATTTGTTGCATACAGTGGGGACATAACTAATAATTATAATGGCTTGGTACTGTTTTTTTTAAATGTTGCGTTGCGTTGCGCCTTGTAAACATAATACCATATCTGCATTCGTCATCGGAGAAACTACAAACAACAAGCGCTACTGTACACTTCTCAAAACTTGAATTTGAATAGCAAGTAGCAGGTTATTTTAATAAGAATATGTAATACGCATCTATCTATCTATCTAGCAGTAAAACTGTTCTATTACAACATTGATGGCAACAAGGAATGTTTCTTGAATGATTTCTGAAGGATCATCAGGACTTGTGAATTGGGAATAAAGTGGGAAGCAGATAAAAACACTTTTATTTTTCATATATAAAAATGTTGCTGAAGTTTGGCCTTGAGCTGACTGGCCTGTGTTAGTGAACATTCAAAAGTAAAGGACCAGTGAAGACTTACAGATGGATGATGATCGGGTTGACTGGTTAAAGACGATTGTCGAAATTTACATGTAATTGGAACTACCGTTCAAAATGATCTCTAACTACATACAATCATCTCTAACTACCTCAAATCACCTTTAACTACACAAAATCATCTTCCAGTTGGATAGTTTCCTGTAATAAGTTCATGCTGCTGTTCACTGGTGATATCATGTGAAAGTTATTGAAATTAATCAATCAACCCTGGTCATGTGATAATAAATACTCTATTCTATTCTATTCTATTCTATTCTATTCTATTCTATTCTATTCTATTTTATTCTATTCTAGCTTCATATCTGTTACACACACTGAGACAAGCCTCTTACGGTTTCTCATTTTGGCTAATTGCTGTTCGTGTCACCTGTCTGCCCTACGGATTCAGGTTTCTGGAGTAAAGCTGCTCAGTTCTAACTGACAGACAGAGAAAAAGAGAAATATGATGGTTTAGTAATCTGACACTTGGTTTTCTCTAAATCCAGCTTCACTTAATGAGAGCTCCCCAAACTACCAACTTACTTACAGAAACTTCCATCAAGTGCACTTATTTTTTCTACTATACCATATGGCGATTAATAAAAGAAATACGCTTTCATGTAAATGAAACATTGTTTGGGATTTAAACTTTGGTTTATAAAACTCTGAAACAATTCACATTTTTAGATTTAGACGTTTCACACTTTTAGCCAAATTTCTACCATATAATTCTCTTAATGTCTTGCTTAATTTTTTACACTTTTTCGTGCTTCACCCTTAGTAATCAATTCTGGATAGTCTGTTTTCACATTCATTTTGCATATTTGTAAGATGTAGATTTGGGTTAACATTTTAATTTGCATATTTATGAGTATGCATTGCATAATGAGTTGCGCTCTAGCACGTTTTAGAACATAATGTTGTGTGAAATCAAGTTGTCATGGGTACAATCATCTGCATCCATGCCTACATGTTTCAGACTTCGGACTTTCTGAAATCTTTGTTAGATGGTCAAGTTTCTCTCAGACAGAAATTAAATCAAACCACAAAGTTTCTTCAACAATATAAAGTGGATTTGTGGTTTATGATTGGTTGTTTTGAGATATTACACCTAAGACGGTCTGAAACATGAAAAAAATACAGTGCCAACCTGCATTTTTTGCCTTTGGAGGTATGGGTATTGTGGCCTGAGAGTGTTCAAGTTAGCAAAATGGTAGAAGCAAAACAGCTGCAATCACTTACGACACCTTTAACCTGTGGTTAAAAAGATTTTAACCCAGGGTTAAGTGTAGTGTGAAAATCCCTTAAAACAACAAGCCTACAATGGTGCTGATGGGTTTTCAGATTATGGTCGATATTAAAGCAATAACGCAAATCAGACAACCAGAACAACCTCAGAATTAGAAAACAGATGCAATTCTACAAAAACACAAAACGTAAGCCCTCCAGTTACAGCCAGCTATAACCAATACAATTACACTAACACATACTGTGCACAAGAAAGCTGTCACACATAAACCAACACAAGCACACACACACAACATTTCTCTCAGCATTTCTTGCTGTGTTTGAATATGTGAATTCTGACAGCTCATAGCTGCATGGCACTTGCTGTCAGTCAGAGACACACACAACACACCACTGTCTATGCATCAGACAGAGAAGTTCTTCTTTGCCTATAACAAACCCACCCCTCCTTCCTATGCTGCAGTGCACAACATAGAATATATTCATTAAAACGAACATATTTTTCACCTATGTTCTATTGACCATGTTTTATCAGGGCACATTAGTCTGAACTATCTATATAGAATCTATCATTTACTTTTGATCAATTTAATGTATTTTTGCCGAAAGTATTATTATTATTATTATTATTATTATTATCGTATTATTAACATTGATAATAATAAGAAATGTTTCTTGAGCATGAAATCAGAGTGATACTGAAAATTCTGCTTTGCCAATTTTCAGATCTCTTAAATCAGATGCAAAGACTTCAGATCACGCCAGCTTTGCATTGGCTGTCAAATATCAGCCCCATACTGCAATCTCTAAAATCACATGCTGTGATCATTGTTCATTATTTCTGCAAGTACATGTTTACACAACAACTGCTTTGAAACAATATGTATTGCGAAAATCTGAAACCAATTGAATAATGGTACCACAAAAAGCCCTCTCTTTACAATCCAGTCAACTCCCAGTAGATAAAATCTTGTCCTGCCCTACATCTTATTGAATGTTTCAGTATAAAATAAGTTCACAGAAGTAAAATGGAATCCGAATGCTTCGTGTTCACTTTAAAAGCACTCTCTTTGTGAGCATGTGATATTGTCAGAGGACAGAGCTCAGTTTGACTGGGCTCTAACCCCAATTAGTCCCATAAGTGCTAACCGGTCTCTAACGGACTCTGGCTGCTGTCAACAAAGCACTATGGGAAATGAAAAATGTATCCCCTTCTCAGCTTTCGCCTTTTCTGCATCCTTCATCCTTACGCACCACACTGTCCTGCTTTTACTTCCATTACTACCTCATCTATCCTTTCTTCTAGAAATGGCAGGCTTTCTCCTGCATGTGTGCGTTTAGACCTCGGCGTGACCTCTTCCTGGTGTGTGTGTTTCTGTCGTCAGGTCTGCACATGCATTCGGGAAGCACAAAGTCTCGGAGGGGGTCCACCGTACCGGCACACAGGTGGAGAACCCCAGCGACGTGTGACAGTGAAAAGCGCTCCCTGGAGGAACGCTCTTTGACAGGCCAGCAGGCTCAGCCTGTCTGCACGGCTCACATATGCATATGAGAGGAAATGGAGCAGGAAGGGGAAATATGTCACTCACATATGGCTTTGAATGTTGTTTTTACTGTTACTGTTAACCACACAGAGTTGCAGTTGTCCCTGTGTGTGCTAGGGGGCAGAAGAGAAAGTCTTGTGTTCAGGTTGGTAGGTTCACACTTTTAAACAAAGGAACGGATGTGCTTCAGAAGTCAGAACACAGTTTGATCTAAATGCAGATTACTAGCCAAACGGTGTGTGATTTAAACAGCTGCTGCATCAACGCTGGTCATTTTATATCCTCTGGCAAAAAGATCATATATATTCACAGTACAATGTGCAAGCTGCTTTTTTCCATATAATTATGTAGATAATGGACACATGTGCACCAGTGGTTCATTTGATTTTTGCGCTGTATATCTAGCCTTCTTCATGGCTCTTGTGGTTGTTTCTTATTTCACAACAATGTTGGTTGTTGTGCAATTTTGCAGTTTAAGCATAAAAAATATCTGCAAAGTTGCAGCACTGAAAGTTATTTAATTATTTTTTAATTTTGGCAGTTTAATACCTACACGGCAGGTAAGGAACTACAACGAGTTACTTTCCCGGTCCGTTACATCAAGAACACAGAAACACTACTACATGCAACAAAGGGTTCGGGACCATGCTGTGGTGCTTTAGAGAAGAGGAAGAGAAAACTAGGGATGCTCAAAAAAAATTTACTCATATATGTACCGGTTATCCAATCACAACATACTGGGCCAGATAACCAATCAGAGCCTATTGCATATTTATGAGGGAGGGCCTTCATAAAAACTGGAAAACTTTCAGTGTGTCTTTTAGAGAAGGGAGTGGTGTGAAATAAAGCTAAATTATGTGAAAATTATGCCGTTCACTGTCAGCCTAAGAAGAGCCAATGGCTGAACGTTGGCCATACACACAATCAAGCCAAAAAAAAAAAAAAAAAAAAGGTTAACCACGCCTTTAAGTTATATGATAAAAAAACCTGGTAACACTTTATTTTGTAGTTACACCTATTCGTTGCTTATTAGCATGCACAACTACCTTACTAGCTATTAATACGTAGCAAATTAAGAATGTGTTGAAGAAAAAGTCATAGTTAATAGTTAACAAGTGTTGCCTGTTCCAAAGTGTTGTCAAAAGTTATCAAGTGATAAAATACTGCTTATAATAGTTAGCAAGGTAGTTGTGAAATTTAGATATTGGGTAGGATTAGGAATGTAGAATATGGTCATGCAGAATATGTAAGTACTGTACTAACAAACAGCTAATATGTAAACAATAGTCAACAACTAATAGTGAGTAATGGTATCTATAAAGTGTTACTGATGTTGTCGATGCAAGGATGCAGATTCAAATGCAGGATTTGTTCAAAAATCACAAACAAAGATTATCCATACAGGGCTATACATACAGATGTACACATTTACACAAACACACAGGGAGGATAACAAGAAAACCAGAAACACCTGGGGAACTAATTAAGAGACCCAATGAAACAAAAGGGCTAAAAGTGAACTTACAAACTATGACAGGACACAGGAACCTGAAAATAAAACAAAATCCAAACAAATGGACAACATAACTGCAGTATATAGTAAATATAGTACACATTCTGTAGATATATATTATTATAATTATTAACAGTTTTTCATTAAATATAGTGCCTACTCAGATACTGCCATTTTGGACCCAGCAGTTGTTCATTAATATGATGTAACTATTACAGCTATTGAAAAAAGGGATGGGTTAATGAAAATCTTCCCTTTTGCATTAAACTGTATGACTTTTGTAACAGTTAGGATCACTGTCTCATCCTTGTGTTGTCTCTTGCTGTGTCCGAAATCACATACTACTTGAGTAGGTACTACATTTGAATTTGAATATACTGCCCGACCATTAAAACTGTACGTTCTATATAGTATGAATGAGGGTAGTATGTTCACGTTGCCACATGTCATGTGTTGTCACAAAAAAAAAAATAACCTTGATGTGTTCAGTAATAATTTAACAACCTTTTACATCTGATTCTTAAAATCATCAAAAGAGCTGCCTTTCCTTTTTCCACCACTTTTTCGAATATGACGTCTCCTCTCCTGTGGCCTCATGGGATAGTAAAGTGTCCATCATATGCATGCTGTAGAATTCAGGCGAAAGCAGTCGGTCATCCGAGTACTTCTCGTCTACTGTTTTCTGAATACTATGAATTCAGACATACTACACACCTGCATACTGTTTTTCACATGCTATATAGTATAGTGTATGTGTCCTGCATTGTGATTGTAAGCTGATCAGTCCCAGCTTGTTAGCAGGACTATTTAAGAACTGCTAATGCTCTTTGTCAGATCTTTGATTTGTCCACTGCACTTCTGGCCAGTGTATTCTGCTATCCTGTTTCCTTGCGTGTTTGGTTCCTGCTCTGAATTTCCGTTGATTGGTACATTGGTTGCATATTTAGTCCCTTACCCAGTTAGCGAACACTGTGCACAACCTTGATTTCATAACATTATCCGAGACCTCTTGATGAACAACAATGTGTATTTGACTGTATTGACTACCTAAGCTTCAAAAACATCATGGTGAAGAATACTTATCCTTTGCTGTTGAGGTCTTCAGTGTTCGAGCGTTTGCAGGGAGCATCCATCTTCACCAAATTAGATTTGCGTAACATCTATCATTTGGATCACATAAGGGAGAGGGATGACTGGAAAACTGCATTTAACACCCCAGGGGGCATTTTCAATATTTCTACATGCCAATTTCTACCTGTGTTTAATTCGCAACTTCAGTTCCTCTGACGGCCTTGACCTCCACCAAGGCAGTATTCATTTGGTCCAGTGGAGGCAAAACTCAATTTTTCAACCTGAAGATTCCCCCTGATCCCACACATCAGCGTCAGAGGTACAGTGCTGTCTCAGCATGCTTCCTCGGATGACAAGATGCATCTGTGCGCCTTTTTTCCATCGATTTTCTCCTGCTCAACATAATTACGACAGTGGTAAAAGAGAGTTGCTGGCCATTAAGTTAGCATTGGAGAAATGGCGTCACTGGTTAGAGTGTTTGGGATTACCGTTAATTGTCTGGACTGATTATAAGAACCTTGAGTATATCAATGTATATTTAGATTTTTCCAAGCATCATGCAAGACAATCTTCTCCTGATTGCATAATACCTGATAATACTATAATACAACTTGGGAGATCGAATCGAAGGTTAGCACAGCCTCAGAAGGCATAACGCCTCCACCCGTGTGTCCACCGACCCACTTATTTGTGCCAGAGGGGTTACAGTCCGACTTAATTCGGTGAGGTCATTGATCTAATATGGCTTGCCATCCAGAAATTGGTCACAATAGTTTTCTTGTTACACAATGATTCTGGTTGCATTTCTATGGCTTGCAACATTCTGGATTTTATTTTGGGCTGCTAAGTCTGTGCAACTGCTGTCTGTTCCATTTCGAGCCCCTGGTCCCACATTGCACTAGATTTCGTAAATGCCCTACTGGGCGTTTTGACCGTAGTGGATTGATTCTCAAAGATTCTCAAAGTGGAGAGAGTTTTGTTGTTTACTAGGGGTGAGTGTTATTCTGTCCTTGGGTTCCACCCTCTGAGCAACGGCCAGACTGAGCAGGCCAACCAGGATCTGGAGAGAGTGTTGCGATGTTTGGTAGCACAGAATCCCAAGACGTATCTTTCCTAGTCTGGAGTCTGAAATCGTGGTCCCCTGTGCTTATGCCTTCATCCAGAGGTGCCATTGGAGCTGGAGAAGTTGGGTTCCTGAAAAAGAGAAGTTGGGTTCCTGCCAGGGACATTCTGGATCACTCCCTTATTGATTACAATCAAAGGATAAAATCGGGTAAGGTAAACTCTGAAGGCACTGCTTTGGATTTCCGTTGTGAATTGGCTGTATGTTGCGTCCCTGCTCAGTTTCCATCTCCTGTCTGTTTATTCTTTTCTGAACTGTTAATAAACTGTTATTACATTCACAACTGAATTTGCCATTTTGATTTCATAACAGTATTTATCATTTGCATTCATGTGCATTCAAATGTGTCACATCAAGATGTGCTGTCTTTTTTTTAGGTCTGATTTTAATTTAAATAAATAAACAAATGTTTCTCCTGAGCTTTCACAGCAAGCTTGAATATTTACACTTAAGTATTTGACAGACACTTCTTTGCTATAGGCTACTTTAAAAATAATTAATGTATCGCTAGAAATCAACCCAAACCCTTAATTTTGTTAGTGCCCTGCTCTATTGCTTGGGCTACAAAAAAGTATGGAAAGGCATAAAAAGCACTTTAAATTTCAGTGTTTTGTGGCCTTTATGTTGCTTTTCTGGTACATTTTGCTTTTATTTCATTTTTGTGTCATTTTGAATTGCATCTGCTAAAAATAAAGCCAAAATCCATCTTGCTCAGGTCTGTTCGATAATCCTTTTGATAAAATGATTCGGTTCTCTCACGACAGTCTAAGGCAGCCATGTATTTCACTCAAGCTTATGGTTCTGATCTAAATGTCTTATTGTTTTGAATGACTCATCAGATGAGAGATTTATCCACCTGCTTAGACACTGATGCTGCAGTATTCTCTCTTCAAAAACACACAAACACATATGCTTATGCTTTTGCACATATACACAAGAATACATATATGTATTTATGCTGATTTTACACATTTGTGCATAAAAATCTACACACATGTGGAAAAACAAATATGTGGAATCAAAGTTAAATTAAATGCTCATAAACTAATAAAGGAAACACAAACATACTCTGAGCTGAAAACAAACAAACAGAGGGCTGAAGATTGCACTGTTCTGACAGGCATGACTATCTTTAAGCTTAACACACACACAAACAGACATACACACACACACAGCCAACAGGAAATGAGCTTACTGTGTGTTTCATGATTGATAGCTGTTATCACTATATTTACCAGAGGAAAGAAAGAAATACAGAAAGAAAGAAAGAAAGAAAGAAAGAAGGGTTGTTAGATATGTAAAGAAAGCTCTAAGTTAAACATTATAGAATATATCAGAACATAATTTTTAATGTTTTAATGTCTTTTTTTTAAATAAAATTGCAGTTGTTAAAAAATATGGAGTCTTGCTGTACTGTGAGGATGAATAGTTGTGCTACGAAGGTAAATCAGTAGCAAAACTTGAACTTACTCATTTAATGGTGAGAGAACAGAGCTGGGGGGCGGGCCTGAGCTAAGAATGAAGATATTTTATTGGTCTGACCAATGAACAGGCATTGGTACTTGCCCTGCAGAAAGATTTTTTTAATTACATATGTATCAGTTATTTGTTTTAATTGAATATTCTTAGCTTATACAGGATTTTAAGACACTGCATTCAATGTGTAATTTAGGTATTACAGTTCAGTGCTGTTTGGTTAATTTCTAGATTTTGTTACTAAATTAAATGAGCAATAACTATGATCTATGAAAGACCATTTCAAATCTAGCATTTTTATAGTTTATTGTTTATATTACAATTAGTGTAGTGTTTAGGGTTAAAATAGAGAAAATGTTTTTAAATTCCAGTGCAAAGAGACAATTTTGAGGCATTTGGTGGCCAGAAAGATAATATTCATATGTAATGCCATGGTTTAACAACTAGATGACCTTTATGGCTGTTTAATAATTACATGTATTTATCTCTACTCTAGTTGTTCAAAACTAGAGCACTGCCGATCATGTCTGTTTTTTTTTTTTTGTCTCAGCCTTTTAATGTACATTTAGACATTATCAAACAATCAATTTGTATAAGTTGCATTTTAAAAAATCACATTACTGACAAGGAATAATAAGGACTGAATAGGAATTTAAATCAATGAAAAAAGTTCTAATTATTACAAAACAAATCATTAAAATACTAAAAACAACAGTTACTGTTGGTATAAATTTTCGTGTAAGCATTACAGAAAAAAGTTATTTCAAAATACCCATCTTGAAGACTGTATTGTAAATGCAGTCAGTTTTGTCTTAAGTGAATTTAAACAGTTGGGAGAAATACAGCTGTTTCACAATATTTGATCTATGCATCAGATCTCAACCTGCACCTGTCAACAGTGTGATATATGTTAATTAAACAAAAGAAAAGTAGAAAATCACTGAAACACTTATTAACTTTAATAAGAATCATCTATATGTAATTATTAGTATTATTATTGCATTAGTTTATTATGTTTTGCTTTCTAGCTTCAAAAAATATGTTTGTTTTTCTGGGTCTGAATCAATCCTTACATAATGTAATTTATTGTAATTAATGTAACTATAAATGCTTTTTAAAAAATAAAACAGGTGTGAGTTGGCTGTGACTTATGGTAAGAATATGAAAGGCTTTTATGTGTATTGTACAGACTAGGTTTATTCTTCCAAAAAAAAAAGCCCTGTCTAAGAGGTCTGTGTACTTTATTATTTTATTTTTGTAACCCAGAAATTATGCAATTTCTTCTTTAATGATTCAAACAATGATGGATATAATAATCATACACAAACTAATTTTGATTACTTGAAACTTGAGAACCTGGGTGCGGGAGCCCAGCTAGCTCCCACTGCTGGCTGGATGTTACAGAAACCCCACTGACCCCCTCTTCGCCTAGAGTCTAGCAACTCATTCACCTGATAGGCGAGAGCCCTGTCTATATACAGAGGTGGCGGCATTCTGGGGACTCATGACCAGGGTCAGCATCCAAGTGGACCGGTTTGAGGAGCAAGACATGGAAGGATGGAGAGATACGATAATTAGCAGGAACCTCAAGCATGTACGTTACTTCATTAATTCTCTCTAGAATTTTGAAAGGGCCAACATACATTGGGCTGAGCTTCCTGTTTAGTAGCCGCAACTTGATGTCCCTGGTAGAAAGGGACCTATGTTGCTCCCTGCTACAGTAGGTTCTAAAGTAACGGCCAATCTTCTGATTGAGTCGTTCGACTTGACCATTTGATTGGGGGTGGTAGCCAGAGGTAAGACTGACATTAATATCAAGCTGCTTGCAGAACGCCTGCCAAACTTGAGATGTGAACTGGATGCTGCGATCACTGACGATGCCCTTCGTTAGTCCGTAAATTCAAAAGACGTAATGAAAGAAAACTTGAGCAGTTTCCATTGCAATAGGGAGTCCCTTAAGTCGGATTAGACGACATGATTTTGAGAAACGGTCGATCACAACAAGTATGGTGGTACAATTCTCTGAGGTAGGTAGATCAGTTACGAAATCTATTGAAAGATGGGACCAGGGACGTTTAGGGATAGGCAGAGGCTGGAGGAGGCCAGAAGGTACTTCTCTGACCATCTCGGGCCACCAGAACGAGTTCTGCACCAGGCGAATAGTTCGAGATATGCCGGGATGTCCTGCACTCAGGGAGGTGTGAACCCATTGCATAATGTGATGTCTCAAGTTGGATGGGACATATTGCTTGTTGGGAGGACATTGGTCAGGTGGGGGTTCTTGTTGTTGAGCCTGTTGTATTTCTTCCATTATATCCCAGGATACGGCGCCAAGACTACAGTGGGTGGTAGGATGGTTTCTGGGTCAGAGGTGTTGAATAATTCAATTCAATTCAATTCAATTCAATTCAATTCAAGTTTATTTGTATAGCGCTTTTTACAATGGCTATTGTTCCAAAGCAGCTTCACAAAAGCAAATTATTATATAACAAAAGCAAATCATTCCACAGACAAAAGCAAGTCACTACACAGCAGGATGCGTTACAAAATAGCAGGATGAATTACAATGCAGAAAGTTCAAGATAGAATTAGTCCAGACAGAAGGTTGAGTTTTCCTCGACGTCATCGCAGGAAGGTTATCTCCTCACTGGGTCCACTGGAGAGGCTCGGTAACTAGATGCCTCGGGATGTACATCCCGAGGTGGAGACAAAAGGATAATTAGAGTAGCGGCCATTCATACTATTGGGAATCACGATGTACTGTAGCATAGGTTTATGTTAATCTTCTACGTATGCTTTGCTAAAAAGATATGTCTTTAGCCTAGACTTAAACTGAGAGAGTGTGTCAGATCCCTGAACGTTTGCAGGAAGGTTATTCCAGAGTTTGGGTGCCAAATGTGAAAACGCTCGACCACCTTTAGTAGACTTTGCTATACGAGGAACTACCAGGAGCCCTGAGTTTTGAGATCTTAAAGAGCGTGACGGGTTGTAGCTTGACAGAAGGCTGGCCAGATAAATTGGGGCTAAACCATTTAGAGCCTTGTAGGTCAGTAACAGTACTTTATAATCAATTCGAAATGAACAGGCAGCCAGTGCAGGAGGATAAAACTGGGGTTATATGATCATATTTCCTTGTCCTGGTAAGAACTCGAGCGGCTGCGTTCTGCACTAACTGAAGCTTGTTTATTGAAGATGCTGGACAACCAGCGAGCAGCGCATTACAGTAATCCAGTCTAGATGTCATGAACGCATGAACTAGCTTTTCTGCATCTGAGAGAGAGAGCATGTGTCTGAGTTTAGCAATATTTCTAAGATGAAAGTAGGCAGATTTTGTAACATGAGTGATATGGTGTTCGAAGGACAGGTTGCTGTCAATATCACACCCAAGTCTTTAACTGTCGGAGTAATGTTTATATCACATCCATCTAATTGTAGTTTGAGCTCAGAAATTTGCTGTAAACATGAATTTGGTCCGATAAGAAGCACCTCTGTTTTATTAGAGTTTAATAGAAGAAAATTTCTAGTCATCCAGTCTTTTATGTCTTTAACACACTCTGTTAATTTAGACATTTCTGATAACTTATCAGGCTTAGATGAAATGTATAGCTGTGTGTCATCTGCATAACAGTGGAAATTAACCCTGTGCTTTCTAATAATGTTCCCCAGGGGCAGCATGTATATAGAGAACAGTAAGGGGCCTAGAACTGATCCTTGAGGCACACCACACTTTACAGGCATTGTAGTAGAGCGGTCTCCGTTTATATCTACAAATTGATAACGGTCTGATAGGTATGATTTAATTGGTCATAGCGGCAGGAAAGAGCATCTGCCTTACTGTTCTTGATACCAGGTCGATATGTAATGGTGAATTGAAAGCGGGTGAAGAACAGAGCCCATCGGGCCTTACCGGGATTAAGGCGTTTAGCACCCTTGATATACTCAAGATTTTTGTGGTCTGTCACTTGAAACAACCCTCTAGCCAATGACGTCACTCTTCAATAACAGCTTTCATGGACAGCAGTTCTTTGTTTCACACATCGTAGTTTCTCTCAGCTTGAATGAATTTCAGAGAGAAAAAGGCACATGGGTGCAGTTTACTGGATTTTAGTTTGCAGTTTACTTTACAATAAGAGGCATCAACCTCCACTATAAACGGTAGGTCAGGGTTGGGATGCTGTAGAAAGGGAGCTGAAGTAAACCTCTCCTTTAATGCCTCAAAGGCATGGGTGGCTTCTGGTGTCCATCTCAAGTTGGTGGGCATGCCCTTTAGAAGAGAGGTTAGAGGGGCAGTGACCAGGCTATAGTTGCGAATAAAGTGTTGATAGAAATTCGCAAAACCTTGAAATCTTTGGAGCTCTTTGACAGTGTTAGGTTGAGGCCATTCAGTTACTGTGTTGACCTTCACGTCGTCCATTTTAACCCCCTGTTGACTGATGTGGTAACCCAAGAACTCGGTTTTGGTGGTGTGGAACTCACATTTTTCTGCCTTCACATACAATTGATGCTCCATGAGTCAGGACAGGACTGTTCTTACATAGGTTATATGTTCAGATTCTGACTTAGAGTATATGAGTATGTCAAATGACAAACTGGTTGATAATGTCTCTGAAGATCTCGTTAATAAAAGATTAAGACCTTCCTTAATTCGAATGATGTTGTAGGCACTCCTGAGATCTAACTTGGTGTATATAGTAGCCTCCCGTAATTGTTCAAGGGCAGATGGAACAAGTGGAAGAGGATAGCGAACAGTACCGTTATTAAGGCCCCGGTAATCAATACAGGGAGTCATTGATGGCTGTGATTCGAATGGGGGGAGTACATGGTTGTGTAGGAATCTGGAATTTAGAGATGATACTTTGGTCAATCAGGTTTAGAGCAGCTCCGAAGCCAATCATGGCTGTGAGATCAATAGAAAGTCCATCAGTTTCAAGAGTAGTGGGTAACATGAGTATTTTGTTGCTAAGTAGAGCAAAATTATCCATATTCACCCGGGATTGTTGGGGTTTTTGCGGGCATCCAAGGGTTTTTCCAAGGCTGCGATGTCCTGCAAATCTTCACCCTTACAAGCCGTTTGCAAATCGTTCAAGCTGTGGTGAAACATTGCCTTGAGTGCAATATCGTTCCAGCTACTCTGAGCGGCGAGCGTGCGGAACTCGATAGCATAGTCAGCGGCGGAACGATTTCCTTGAGTGCGATTGATGAGCTGAGTGGAGATATCGCTACCACCAGAAGTCATATAAAAACTTCTTGAATTTGTTGAAGGAAGTAATTTGCGGAATATTTAAGACGTGAATCTGTTTCCCACACCACTGCAGCCCCTGTCAATAGCTCTGCCAGTCAATAACGTCATGAGAAACGCACATTTCTTTTCTAAATTACCCCTTTGATGGTCTAGATACACTTTAACTTGTTCTGCATTACCATCAAACTTATCGGGTACAGCAAATCTTACCATCTGGGGTGTTGGGGGTGGAAGTGCTCAGATAAAATGTCAGATGTTCATTAAATGATTACAGCTTGATCAGTTGCTCCTGGTAACTCTTGAGCAATTCTCCTTGGTAGTTGAACGCAGCTTGAAGATTTGAAACTTCTGCTGGATTTGGTGTAGGCAAAGCATTCTGTAACGAGAATGCTGAGGCAGGGTTGGAATCCATTTGCAGGAGTTTATTGAGGGTTGAGACAACATTTATAAATGGGTAGGCAGGCAGAAGGTCAGAACCAGAACAGCAATCCAATCAGGCAGACAAAACAGAAGGGCAAATCCAACAATCAGGAAACAGGCAGGCATCATCATACGCAAGATCATACACAAGATACCAATAGATAGAATGATAAACGCCCGGGAAGGCAGGTAAACTGGCAATACTTCACATTGTCCTGTTGGAGAGCCTCAGAATATAAAGGAAATGATCAGAGGAGAACCTGGGGGCGGGAGCCCAGCTAGTACTTGGGCGAGGGTTCCCTGTGCTGGCTGGATGTTACATTGGTTTAAAGACTTGGACTCGATTTAGGTGGACTCGAACCCAACACTACAATAAAACATCTTCCTTCTTACACAGTGCACTAGTGAGTTTTGCAACAGGAATGTCACAAAAGGAGTAGCAACCGTCAAAGTGCCAGGATTTGAAGCTGTACTGCCAGATCTGAGGTGCCATATTGGTGCCAACTTGTGCTTGTATAGTGAAACTGAAGTAAAATGTAAATGTGCCGTACACATTTGTGTCTGTCATTTTGTTTACCTGAATGACATTTTACCAATTAATAACTATTAATCTGCAACTACAAATTCTAAACATGGGTGTTGTGATTTTTTGCCAGTGTGTACAAATTCAGATTTTCACATCAGAGCTGTGAGTGTAAATTTCAACTTACATATACAAATATTAATATGACAAGTTTTCACATTCAAATTAGCAAGCTCTCGAGTCTTGCTACTGATTTGCCTTCATATAGTGCTGTGTAAAACAGCACTGAGTGAGAGCTCGGTCTCTTGCCTGTCTGTGATCTGATTGTTTTGACGTTTCTGAAATGGACTGAGAAATGTGCTGCAATGTGCTGATGGGAGGAGAAGAGAGTAGATTGATTGAGAGGACAGGAAATAAGAGGGAATAGAGAGGGAGGAGAGACAGAGAGTGTGTGAAGGTAGACGTTTGTTCAGCAAAAATGCTGCTCGAAATGTCTGAATTTCCACTTCCTTCTTATGTAGAAAACGGCAACAGATTTGACGTTTCTTTCTTTTCATGACTGAATCATCGGCATTTGCTCAATCAGACCTAATTACATCATCAACAAGATATTATTTTATGTCAGGATAATGCTCAGAATGGAATATTAGCATCCTAGATATATATATATATATATATATATATATATATATATATATATATATATATATATATATAAAAAGCATACAAGCAAGCAGTTTAGACAGATGATAGAATTATGAAAAGGCAAAGCTCTGCATTATCTCAACTGCAGTTCCAAAGTAAAGAATAATGAACTTGGCGAAGCTGCCGTCTCCGATCATTAACTGGGATCAAGTCAGCAAAAATCCACCACACAAGAGATGGAAAAAACTATTTATTAAAAATCATTGAGAGCTAAAATTCCTATTAACTTGACTAAAGAGACAAATGACGTTGGAAATAATATGCATCAAAAGCGACAGAAAATACTATACATTTAGTGGCTACAGCTGAATGCTTTACAGCATGGAATTACAATACACTTCAAAAGATTAAAGCTACTAATTTTAGTAGATAGTGAATTCCAAAAATTGATAGATGTCACCATTCAGTTCATACATCTTATATTTTTGCATTTATTTTTCTCTGAAGATGCATCCAGTAGGAAATAGTTAAGAAATAAGTGGTTTTCGTGAATGGTGTATATAGGATGGAGATTAGTTATATATTTTTTTCTGTAAAGAATTTCACCATAATGAAATGCAAGTGTTTCCTCAATGTCAAGGAAAAACCTCATGCTCATTAGCTGTTGCCTCTTTATGAATCAATAGAGAAATTAATCAATAACTCTAGATATATTTAACTGAATCATATGTGTTATTGAAATAAATCTATTCTGTCTTTCATAATTAACATGCATTACGTACCTTGTTTGGAAGACATGTGTGAATGCTTAATTACAAACAGGAGATGAGGAAGAATACAGGCAATAGGTGACTGAACTGTTCCTAACATTTCTTCAGCACTCACTGTAGTTCTGTGAATGTGTTTATTTTCTTTTCTTATTAACACCTCTGCTATCCTTAATCAATAAGTGAATGAATGAATGGTAAATTATTAACGTTAATTTACTCTGCAAATGCAAGCAGGGAATTTAATTTGGGAATTAAGGGTGACAAGTGGTTTAATTAAACATACACGTCTCAAGATTTATT
Source organism: Puntigrus tetrazona (assembly GCF_018831695.1). Lineage (NCBI taxonomy): Eukaryota > Metazoa > Chordata > Actinopteri > Cypriniformes > Cyprinidae > Puntigrus > Puntigrus tetrazona. The sequence goes on from NC_056716.1 coordinate 10,524,623, forward strand.
TCATAGCTTGGTAAAGTGAAAAACAAAAGCACTGCATTCGAGGAACTGCTAAAGGGGTCAAGAGTGTGTGAGTTTTAATAAGATATTTTGAAAAATTAATGTCATATAATAAATTAGAAAAGAGCAAAAGCTTGTCTAACAATATGGCAGACATCAACAGTTGATACCTTAAGATGTGCGCGTGGGTTTAAAAACGGGACTTAGTCAATTATAAATATAAATTTTCAAGGAACTGAACCATCGCTTGATCTCATTTGCCACTTTAATGTCTTTCAAATATTTTGAGTTGAAGATATTCAAATAGCAGTCTATGAAACATAATGTAATATTAGATTAAATCTGGAGTTGTGAACGTTTGGCCTGTATAAGCAGACTTTCATGTAGTTTTGATGTGAAGGAGGTCAGTTTGCCCTGCAGCTTCTATTATAAAAGAGAAAAGCGGGAATGAGGCCAGTCAGCATGCATTGGGTCTACACTGCATGCATAATTCACATCTTCAGCTTTAAAAGCTTCAGGATCAGGGATGCCTGGCTTGGTAGCTGGGTTACCTCAGCAGCACCCTTTCTCTTCAACTCTCTCTCATTCGCTCCATTCTGAGAGGCTGAGTAGTCCTATAATACGTGACTGTGGCTCATGCTAAGACCATAAGAATAGGCCGTGATGAAACTGTTTCATGCCTGCTGAAAGTGTGTATTTATTTGTGTGCAACTGTGTGTATCAGTGGGTAAGTCAGATTTTTCAACTGGGTAGTACTGTGCCAAATTATGTCGGTAGCTTGTTTTGTTAGTTGTTTTCCTGCCTAAAATTAGCTTTGAATTTTTAATACCTTTAAATGAATCATTTGGTACAATGCACTTGTTGTGTACATACATACATACATACATATATATATATATATATATATATATATATATATATATATATATATATATATATATATATATGTAATTACATTTGTAATTCACCCTTACAATTATAACCCAACCTTAAACCTACTCATACCAATAAACCTGTCCCTAAATAGCAGCAAAAATATATTACAATATAATATGACCATACACTGTACTTATTTTATGATTTAAGTACAGTTAAGGCCACCTAATATAGAGTGTGACCAGAACACAAACAGTATGTTGCTATGTTATTCTTAATGTTCTGAGCACTTATTAGCATGCAGTTTCTAGGCTGCTTTTGGTGGTTGCTACCCTACCCCCAGGACTCTGTGACATTATCATGTTTGTAGCACGTGCATGAAACAGTGTGAAACGGAATGCTTAAGGTCTAAAGTGTAGTTCATTTGAAGTGTACATGAATGCAGGCGCTCAACACATCATCTTCACTAGTGTGTACACTACTCCAGATGTTATGACGTATAAAGTATATGCAAGGTTACAAAAACTGGATGGTGTACGCATTCTGTTCTGGTGACAAGAGCATACTGTATGTGGACCCTCATGTATGCGAACAAAGTTACAGTTCCATTAATTCCTATATGATTGCAAGGAAAAGGAAAGGAAAAGGAAAAACCTAAACTGTTGCTTTAAGAAGCTTAATGAAAAGAAACCAAAAGAATTTGCAATCAACCTTAACAGGGTTCGGTTTTCCAACAAAACTTCTACTCTCGAATGTGAAGTCTCAATTTAGGCGCAACCCTACCCTGTTCCAGAACCTTGTCTCGTGTTTTAAACCCTTTAATAAACTAAATCAGATCCATTTTAATTCTACGTTGTCTTTAAACACATGCTAAATGAAAGTTGACATGGCACTGTGCGTCTG